>NW_026293144.1:0-112545 GCF_026419915.1 Harpia harpyja | reverse complement strand
AGACGGACGTTTGCCTTTTCGGCAAGAGTCTCTGCCGCGGCCGAGCGCCATGAGATGTTGCGTCTATGGGAAAGCACTGATTCCCACTGCTGTTGTGCCTGTAGATAGGGCGCCAAGGCACCGTGAAGAGCAGCAAGAGCTTTCAGGGCTGGGCCCTTCCTTGTGGGAGAAGGAGCCGGACGTTTGCCTTTTCGGCAAGAGGTTCTGCCGCGACTGAGCCATGAGATGTTGCGTCTCTGGGAAAGCACAGATCCCCAGTGCTGTTGTGCCTGTAGATAGGGCGCCAAGGGTTGGTGAAGAGCAGCAAGAGCTTTCAGGGCTAGGCCCTTCCTTGTGGGAGAAGGAGCCGGACGTTTGCCTTCTCGGCAAGAGGCTCTTTCGCTGCCGAACGCCATGAGATTTTGAGTCTCTGGGAAAGCACAGATCCCCAGTGCTGTTGTGCCTGTAGATAGGGCGCCAAGGGTAGGTGAAGAGCAGCAAGAGCTTTCAGGGCTGGGCCCTTCCTTGTGGGAGAAGGAGACAGACGTTTGCCTTTTCGGCAAGAGGCTCTGCCGCGGCCGAGCGCCATGAGATGTTGCGTCTCTGGGAAAGCACAGATCCCCAGTGCTGTTGTGCCTGTAGATAGGGCGCCAAGGGTAGGTGAAGAGCAGCAAGAGCTTTCAGGGCTGGGCCCTTCCTTGTGGGAGAAGGAGCCGGACGTTTGCCTTCTCAGCAAGAGGCTCTTTCGCTGCCGAGCGCTATGAGATGTTGCCTCTCTGGGAAAGCACAGATCCCCAGTGCTGTTGTGCCTGTAGATAGGGCGCCAAGGCACCGTGAAGAGCAGCAAGAGCTTTCAGGGCTGGGCCCTTCCTTGTGGCAGAAGGAGCCGGACGTTTGCCTTCTCGGCAAGAGGCTCATTCGCTGCCAAGAGCCATGAGATGTTGCGTCTCTGGGAAAGCACAGATCCCCAGTGCTGTTGTGCCTGTAGATAGGGCGCCAAGGGTAGGTGAAGAGCAGCAAGAGCTTTCAGGGCTGGGCCCTTCCTTGTGGGAGAAGGAGACGGACGTTTGCCTTTTCGGCAAGAGGCTCTGCCGCGGCCGAGCGACATGACATGTTGCGTCTCTGGGAAAGCACAGATCCCCAGTGCTGTTGTGCCTGTAGATAGGGCGCCAAAGGTAGGTGAAGAGCAGCAAGAGCTTTCAGGGCTGGGCCCTTCCTTGTGGGAGAAGGAGCCGGATGTTTGCCATTTCGGCAAGAGGCTCTGCCGCGGCCGAGCGACATGACATGTTGCGTCTCTGGGAAAGCACAGATCCCCAGTGCTGTTGTGCCTGTAGATAGGGCGCCAAGGCACCGTGAAGAGCAGCAAGAGCTTTCAGGGCTGGGCCCTTCCTTGTGGGAGAAGGAGCCGGACGTTTGCCTTTTCGGCAAGAGGCTCTTTCGCTGCCGAGCTCCATGAGATGTTGAGTCTCTGGGAAAGCACAGATCCCCAGTGCTGTTGTGCCTGTAGATAGGGCGCCAAGGGTAGGTGAAGAGCAGCAAGAGCTTTCAGGGCTGGGCCCTTCCTTGCGGGAGAAGGAGCCGGACGTTTGCCTTCTCGGCAAGAGGCTCTTTCGCTGCCGAGCGCCATGAGATGTTGCCTCTCTGGGAAAGCACAGATATCCAGTGCTGTTGTGCCTGTAGATAGGGCGCCAAGGCACCGTGAAGGTCAGCAAGAGCTTTCAGGGCTGGGCCCTTCCTTGTGGGAGAAGGAGCCGGACGTTTGCCTTTTCGGCAAGAGGCTCTTTCGCTGCCGAGCGCTATGAGATGTTGCGTCTCTGGGAAAGCACAGATCCCCAGTGCTGTTGTGCCTGTAGATAGGGTTCCAAGGGTAGGTGAAGAGCAGCAAGAGCTTTCAGGGCTGGGCCCTTCCTTGTGGGAGAAGGAGCCGGACGTTTGCCTTCTCGGCAAGAGGCTGATTCGCTGCCGAGCGCCATGAGATGTTGCGTCTATGGGAAAGCACAGATCCCCAGTGCTGTTGTGCCTGTAGATCGGGCGCCAAGGGTAGGTGAAGAGCAGCAAGAGCTTTCAGGGCTGGGCCCTTCCTTGTGGGAGAAGGAGCCGGACGTTTGCCTTTTCGGCAAGAGGCTCTGCCGCGGCCGAGCGCCATGAGAAGTTGAGTCTCTGGGAAAGCACAGATCCCCAGTGCTGTTGTGCCTGTAGATAGGGCGCCAAGGCACCATGAAGAGCAGCAAGAGCTTTCAGGGCTGGGCCCTTCCTTGTGGGAGAAGGAGCCGGACGTTTGCCTTCTCGGCAAGAGGCTCTGCCGCGGCCGAGCGCCATGAGATGCTGCGTCTCTGGGAAAGCAGAGATGCCCACTGCTGTTGTACCTGTAGATAGGGCGCCAAGGCACCGTGAAGAGCAGCAAGAGCTTTCAGGGCTGGGCCCTTCCTTGTGGGAGAAGGAGCCGGACGTTTGCCTTTTCAGCAAGAGGCTCTGCCGCGGCCGAGCGCCATGAGATGTTGCGTCTCTGGGAAAGCACAGATCCCCAGTGCTGTTGTGCCTGTAGATAGGGTTCCAAGGGTAGGTGAAGAGCAGCAAGAGCTTTCAGGGCTGGGCCCTTCCTTGTGGGAGAAGGAGCCGGACGTTTGCCTTCTCGGCAAGAGGCTTTTTCGCTGCCGAGCGCCATGAGATGTTGAGTCTCTGGGAAAGCACAGATCCCCAGTGCTGTTGTGCCTGTAGATAGGGCGCCAAGGGTAGGTGAAGAGCAGCAAGAGCTTTCAGGGCTGGGCCCTTCCTTGTGGGAGAAGGAGCCGGACGTTTGCCTTTTCGGCAAGAGGCTCTGCCGTGGCCGAGCGCCATGAGACGTTGCGTCTCTGGGAAAGCACAGATCCCCAGTGCTGTTGTGCCTGTAGATAGGGTTCCAAGGGTAGGTGAAGAGCAGCAACAGCTTTCAGGGCTGGGCCCTTTCTTGTGGGAGAAGGAGACGGACGTTTGCCTTCTCGGCAAGAGGCTTTTTCGCTGCCGAGCGCCTTGAGATGTTGTGAGTCTCTGGGAAAGCACAGATCCCCAGTGCTGTTGTGCCTGTAGATAGGGTGCCAAGGGTAGGTGAAGAGCAGCAAGAGCTTTCAGGGCTGGGCCCTTCCTTGTGGGAGAAGGAGCCGGACGTTTGCCTTCTCGGCAAGAGGCTCTTTCGCTGCCGAGCGCCATGAGATGTTGCGTCTCTTGGAAAGCACAGATCCCCACTGCTGTTGTGCCTGTAGATAGGGCGCCAAGGGTTGGTGAAGAGCAGCAAGAGCTTTCAGGGCTGGGCCCTTCCTTGTGGGAGAAGGAGCCGGACGTTTGCCTTTTCGGCAAGAGGCTCTTTCGCTGCCGAGTGCCATGAGATGTTGCGTCTCTGGGAAAGCACAGATCCCCAGTGCTGTTGTGCCTGTAGATAGGGCGCCAAGGGTAGGTGAAGAGCAGCAAGAGCTTTCAGGGCTGGGCCCTTCCTTGTGGGAGAAGGAGCCGGACGTTTGCCTTCTCGGCAAGAGGCTCTGCCGCGGCCGAGCGCCATGAGATGTTGCGTCTCTGGGAAAGCACAGATCCCCAGTGCTGTTGTGCCTGTAGATAAGGCGCCAAGGCACCGTGAAGAACAGCAAGAGCTTTCAGGGCTGGGCCCTTCCTTGTGGGAGAAGGAGCCGGACGTTTGCCTTTTCGGCAAGAGGCTCATTCGCTGCCGAGCGCCATGAGATGTTGCGTCTCTGGGAAAGCACAGATCCCCAGTGCTGTTGTGCCTGTAGATAGGGTTCCAAGGGTAGGTGAAGAGCAGCAAGAGCTTTCAGGGCTGGGCCCTTCCTTGTGGGAGAAGGAGCCGGACGTTTGCCTTTTCGGCAAGAGGCTCTGCCGCGGCCGAGCGCCATGAGATGTTGCGTCTCTGGGGAAAGCACAGTTCCCCACTGCTGTTGTGCCTGTAGATAGGGTTCCAAGGTAGTTCAAGAGCAGCAAGATCTTTCAGGGCTGGGCCCTTCCTTGTGGGAGAAGGAGCCGGACGTTTGCCTTTTCGGCAAGAGGCTCTGCCGCGGACCGAACGCCATGAGATGTTGCGTCTCTGGGAAAGCACAGATCCCCAGTGCTGTTGTGCCTGTAGATAGGGTTCCAAGGGTAGGTGAAGAGCAGCAAGAGCTTTCAGGGCTGGGCCCTTCCTTGTGGGAGAAGGAGCCGGACGTTTGCCTTCTCGGCAAGAGGCTCTTTCGCTGCCGAGCGCCATGAGATGTTGCGTCTCTGGGAAAGCACAGATCCCCACTGCTGTTGTGCCTGTAGATAGGGTTCCAAGGATAGGTGAAGAGCAGCAGCAGCATTCAGGGCTGGGCCCTTCCTTGTGGGAGAAGGAGCTGGACGTTTGCCTTTTCGGCAAGAGGCTTGCCGCGGCCGAGCGCCATGAGATGTTGTGTCTCTGGGAAAACACAGATCCCCAGTGCTGTTGTGCCTGTAGATAGGGCGCCAAGGCACCGTTGAAGAGCAGCAAGAGCTTTCAGGGCTGGGCCCTTCCTTGTGGGAGAAGGAGACGGACGTTTGCCTTCTCGGCAAGAGGCTCTTTCGCTGCCGAGCGCCCTGAGATGTTGCGTCTCTGGGAAAGCACAGATCCCCACTGCTGTTGTGCCTGTAGATAGGGTGCCAAGGCACCGTGAGGAGCAGCAAGAGCTTTCAGGGCTGGGCCCTTCCTTGTGGGAGAAGGAGCTGGACGTTTGCCTTTTCGGCAAGAGGCTCTGCCGCGGCCGAGTGCCATGAGATGTTGCGTCTCTGGGAAAGCACAGATCCCCAGTGCTGTTGTGCCTGTAGATAGGGCGCCAAGGGTAGGTGAAGAGCAGCAAGAGCTTTCAGGGCTGGGCCCTTCCTTGTGGGAGAAGGAGCCGGACGTTTGCCTTCTCGGCAAGAGGCTCTTTCGCTGCTGAGCGCTATGAGATGTTGCGTCTCTGGGAAAGCACAGATCCCCAGTGCTGTTGTGCCTGTAGATAAGGCGCCAAGGCACCGTGAAGAGCAGCAAGAGCTTTCAGGGCTGGGCCCTTCCTTGTGGGAGAAGGAGCTGGACGTTTGCCTTTTCGGCAAGAGGCTCTGCCGCGGCCGAGTGCCATGAGATGTTGCGTCTCTGGGAAAGCACAGATCCCCAGTGCTGTTGTGCCTGTAGATAGGGTTCCAAGGGTAGGTGAAGAGCAGCAAGAGCTTTCAGGGCTGGGCCCTTCCTTGTGGGAGAAGGAGCCGGACGTTTGCCTTCTCGGCAAGAGGCTCTTTCGCTGCCGAGCGCCATGAGATGTTGCGTCTCTGGGAAAGCACAGATCCCCACTGCTGTTGTGCCTGTAGATAGGGTTCCAAGGATAGGTGAAGAGCAGCAGCAGCATTCAGGGCTGGGCCCTTCCTTGTGGGAGAAGGAGCTGGACGTTTGCCTTTTCGGCAAGAGGCTTGCCGCGGCCGAGCGCCATGAGATGTTGTGTCTCTGGGAAAACACAGATCCCCAGTGCTGTTGTGCCTGTAGATAGGGCGCCAAGGCACCGTGAAGAGCAGCAAGAGCTTTCAGGGCTGGGCCCTTCCTTGTGGGAGAAGGAGACGGACGTTTGCCTTCTCGGCAAGAGGCTCTTTCGCTGCCGAGCGCCCTGAGATGTTGCGTCTCTGGGAAAGCACAGATCCCCACTGCTGTTGTGCCTGTAGATAGGGTGCCAAGGCACCGTGAGGAGCAGCAAGAGCTTTCAGGGCTGGGCCCTTCCTTGTGGGAGAAGGAGCTGGACGTTTGCCTTTTCGGCAAGAGGCTCTGCCGCGGCCGAGTGCCATGAGATGTTGCGTCTCTGGGAAAGCACAGATCCCCAGTGCTGTTGTGCCTGTAGATAGGGCGCCAAGGGTAGGTGAAGAGCAGCAAGAGCTTTCAGGGCTGGGCCCTTCCTTGTGGGAGAAGGAGCCGGACGTTTGCCTTCTCGGCAAGAGGCTCTTTCGCTGCTGAGCGCTATGAGATGTTGCGTCTCTGGGAAAGCACAGATCCCCAGTGCTGTTGTGCCTGTAGATAAGGCGCCAAGGCACCGTGAAGAGCAGCAAGAGCTTTCAGGGCTGGGCCCTTCCTTGTGGGAGAAGGAGCTGGACGTTTGCCTTTTCGGCAAGAGGCTCTGCCGCGGCCGAGTGCCATGAGATGTTGCGTCTCTGGGAAAGCACAGATCCCCAGTGCTGTTGTGCCTGTAGATAGGGCGCCAAGGGTAGGTGAAGAGCAGCAAGAGCTTTCAGGGCTGGGCCCTTCCTTGTGGGAGAAGGAGCCGGACGTTTGCCTTCTCGGCAAGAGGCTCTTTCGCTGCTGAGCGCTATGAGATGTTGCGTCTCTGGGAAAGCACAGATCCCCAGTGCTGTTGTGCCTGTAGATAAGGCGCCAAGGCACCGTGAAGAGCAGCAAGAGCTTTCAGGGCTGGGCCCTTCCTTGTGGCAGAAGGAGCCGGACGTTTGCCTTTTCGGCAAGAGGCTCATTCGCTGCCGAGCGCCATGAGATGTTGCGTCTCTGGGAAAGCACAGATCCCCAGTGCTGTTGTGCCTGTAGATAGGGTTCCAAGGGTAGGTGAAGAGCAGCAAGAGCTTTCAGGGCTGGGCCCTTCCTTGTGGGAGAAGGAGCCGGACGTTTGCCTTTTCGGCAAGAGGCTCTGCCGCGGCCGAGCACCATGAGATGTTGCGTCTCTGGGAAAGCACAGTTCCCCACTGCTGTTGTGCCTGTAGATAGGGTTCCAAGGGTAGTTCAAGAGCAGCAAGATCTTTCAGGGCTGGGCCCTTCCTTGTGGGACAAGGAGCCGGACGTTTGCCTTTTCGGCAAGAGGCTCTGCCGCGGCTGAACGCCATGAGATGTTGCGTCTCTGGGAAAGCACAGATCCCCAGTGCTGTTGTGCCTGTAGATAGGGCGCCAAGGGTAGGTGAAGAGCAGCAAGAGCTTTCAGGGCTGGGCCCTTCCTTGTGGGAGAAGGAGCCGGACGTTTGCCTTCTCGGCAAGAGGCTCTTTCGCTGCCGAGCGCCATGAGATGTTGCGTCTCTGGGAAAGCACAGATCCCCACTGCTGTTGTGCCTGTAGATAGGGTTCCAAGGATAGGTGAAGAGCAGCAGCAGCATTCAGGGCTGGGCCCTTCCTTGTGGGAGAAGGAGCTGGACGTTTGCCTTTTCGGCAAGAGGCTTGCCGCGGCCGAGCGCCATGAGATGTTGTGTCTCTGGGAAAGCACAGATCCCCAGTGCTGTTGTGCCTGTAGATAGGGCGCCAAGGCACCGTGAAGAGCAACAAGAGCTTTCAGGGCTGGGCCCTTCCTTGTGGGAGAAGGAGCCGGACGTTTGCCTTCTCGGCAAGAGGCTCTTTCGCTGCCGAGCGCCCTGAGATGTTGCGTCTCTGGGAAAGCACAGATCCCCACTGCTGTTGTGCCTGTAGATAGGGCGCCAAGGCACCGTGAGGAGCAGCAAGAGCTTTCAGGGCTGGGCCCTTCCTTGTGGGAGAAGGAGCTGGACGTTTGCCTTTTCGGCAAGAGGCTCTGCCGCGGCCGAGCGCCATGAGATGTTGAGTCTCTGGGAAAGCACAGTTCCCCAGTGCTGTTGTGCCTGTAGATAGGGTTCCAAGGGTAGGTGAAGAGCAGCAAGAGCTTTCAGGGCTGGGCCCTTCCTTGTGGGAGAAGGAGCCGGACGTTTGCCTTTTCGGCAATAGGCTCTGCCGCGGCCGAGCGCCATGAGATGTTGCGTCTCTGGGAAAGCACAGATCCCCAGTGCTTTGTGCCTGTAGATAGGGTGCCAAGGGTAGGTGAAGAGCAGCAAGAGCTTTCAGGGCTGGGCCCTTCCTTGTGGGAGAAGGAGCCGGACGTTTGCCTTTTCGGCAAGAGGCTCTTTCGCTGCCGAGTGCCATGAGATGTTGCGTCTCTGGGAAAGCACAGATCCCCAGTGCTGTTGTGCCTGTAGATAGGGCGCCAAGGGTAGGTGAAGAGCAGCAAGAGCTTTCAGGGCTGGGCCCTTCCTTGTGGGAGAAGGAGCCGGACGTTTGCCTTCTCGGCAAGAGGCTCTTTCGCTGCTGAGCGCTATGAGATGTTGCGTCTCTGGGAAAGCACAGATCCCCAGTGCTGTTGTGCCTGTAGATAAGGCGCCAAGGCACCGTGAAGAGCAGCAAGAGCTTTCAGGGCTGGGCCCTTCCTTGTGGGAGAAGGAGCCGGACGTTTGCCTTTTCGGCAAGAGGCTCATTCGCTGCCGAGCGCCATGAGATGTTGCGTCTCTGGGAAAGCACAGATCCCCAGTGCTGTTGTGCCTGTAGATAGGGTTCCAAGGGTAGGTGAAGAGCAGCAAGAGCTTTCAGGGCTGGGCCCTTCCTTGTGGGAGAAGGAGCCGGACGTTTGCCTTTTCGGCAAGAGGCTCTGCCGCGGCCGAGCGCCATGAGATGTTGCGTCTCTGGGAAAGCACAGTTCCCCACTGCTGTTGTGCCTGTAGATAGGGTTCCAAGGGTAGTTCAAGAGCAGCAAGATCTTTCAGGGCTGGGCCCTTCCTTGTGGGAGAAGGAGCCGGACGTTTGCCTTCTCGGCAAGAGGCTCTTTCGCTGCCGAGCGCCATGAGATGTTGCGTCTCTGGGAAAGCACAGATCCCCAGTGCTGTTGTGCCTGTAGATAGGGTTCCAAGGGTAGGTGAAGAGCAGCAGCAGCATTCAGGGCTGGGCCCTTCCTTGTGGGAGAAGGAGCTGGACGTTTGCCTTTTCGGCAAGAGGCTTGCCGCGGCCGAGCGCCATGAGATGTTGTGTCTCTGGGAAAACACAGATCCCCAGTGCTGTTGTGCCTGTAGATAGGGCGCCAAGGCACCGTGAAGAGCAGCAAGAGCTTTCAGGGCTGGGCCCTTCCTTGTGGGAGAAGGAGACGGACGTTTGCCTTCTCGGCAAGAGGCTCTTTCGCTGCCGAGCGCCCTGAGATGTTGCGTCTCTGGGAAAGCACAGATCCCCACTGCTGTTGTGCCTGTAGATAGGGCGCCAAGGCACCGTGAGGAGCAGCAAGAGCTTTCAGGGCTGGGCCCTTCCTTGTGGGAGAAGGAGCTGGACGTTTGCCTTTTCGGCAAGAGGCTCTGCCGCGGCCGAGTGCCATGAGATGTTGCGTCTCTGGGAAAGCACAGATCCCCAGTGCTGTTGTGCCTGTAGATAGGGCGCCAAGGGTAGGTGAAGAGCAGCAAGAGCTTTCAGGGCTGGGCCCTTCCTTGTGGGAGAAGGAGCCGGACGTTTGCCTTCTCGGCAAGAGGCTCTTTCGCTGCTGAGCGCTATGAGATGTTGCGTCTCTGGGAAAGCACAGATCCCCAGTGCTGTTGTGCCTGTAGATAAGGCGCCAAGGCACCGTGAAGAGCAGCAAGAGCTTTCAGGGCTGGGCCCTTCCTTGTGGGAGAAGGAGCTGGACGTTTGCCTTTTCGGCAAGAGGCTCTGCCGCGGCCGAGTGCCATGAGATGTTGCGTCTCTGGGAAAGCACAGATCCCCAGTGCTGTTGTGCCTGTAGATAGGGCGCCAAGGGTAGGTGAAGAGCAGCAAGAGCTTTCAGGGCTGGGCCCTTCCTTGTGGGAGAAGGAGCCGGACGTTTGCCTTCTCGGCAAGAGGCTCTTTCGCTGCTGAGCGCTATGAGATGTTGCGTCTCTGGGAAAGCACAGATCCCCAGTGCTGTTGTGCCTGTAGATAAGGCGCCAAGGCACCGTGAAGAGCAGCAAGAGCTTTCAGGGCTGGGCCCTTCCTTGTGGCAGAAGGAGCCGGACGTTTGCCTTTTCGGCAAGAGGCTCATTCGCTGCCGAGCGCCATGAGATGTTGCGTCTCTGGGAAAGCACAGATCCCCAGTGCTGTTGTGCCTGTAGATAGGGTTCCAAGGGTAGGTGAAGAGCAGCAAGAGCTTTCAGGGCTGGGCCCTTCCTTGTGGGAGAAGGAGCCGGACGTTTGCCTTTTCGGCAAGAGGCTCTGCCGCGGCCGAGCACCATGAGATGTTGCGTCTCTGGGAAAGCACAGTTCCCCACTGCTGTTGTGCCTGTAGATAGGGTTCCAAGGGTAGTTCAAGAGCAGCAAGATCTTTCAGGGCTGGGCCCTTCCTTGTGGGACAAGGAGCCGGACGTTTGCCTTTTCGGCAAGAGGCTCTTTCGCTGCCGAACGCCATGAGATGTTGCGTCTCTGGGAAAGCACAGATCCCCAGTGCTGTTGTGCCTGTAGATAGGGCGCCAAGGGTAGGTGAAGAGCAGCAAGAGCTTTCAGGGCTGGGCCCTTCCTTGTGGGAGAAGGAGCCGGACGTTTGCCTTCTCGGCAAGAGGCTCTGCCGCGGCCGAGCGCCATGAGATGTTGCGTCTCTGGGAAAGCACAGATCCCCACTGCTGTTGTGCCTGTAGATAGGGTTCCAAGGATAGGTGAAGAGCAGCAGCAGCATTCAGGGCTGGCTCCTTCCTTGTGGGAGAAGGAGCTGGACGTTTGCCTTTTCGGCAAGAGGCTTGCCGCGGCCGAGCGCCATGAGATGTTGTGTCTCTGGGAAAGCACAGATCCCCAGTGCTGTTGTGCCTGTAGATAGGGCGCCAAGGCACCGTGAAGAGCAGCAAGAGCTTTCAGGGCTGGGCCCTTCCTTGTGGGAGAAGGAGCCGGACGTTTGCCTTCTCGGCAAGAGGCTCTTTCGCTGCCGAGCGCCCTGAGATGTTGCGTCTCTGGGAAAGCACAGATCCCCACTGCTGTTGTGCCTGTAGATAGGGCGCCAAGGCACCGTGAGGAGCAGCAAGAGCTTTCAGGGCTGGGCCCTTCCTTGTGGGAGAAGGAGCTGGACGTTTGCCTTTTCGGCAAGAGGCTCTGCCGCGGCCGAGCGCCATGAGATGTTGAGTCTCTGGGAAAGCACAGTTCCCCAGTGCTGTTGTGCCTGTAGATAGGGTTCCAAGGGTAGGTGAAGAGCAGCAAGAGCTTTCAGGGCTGGGCCCTTCCTTGTGGGAGAAGGAGCCGGACGTTTGCCTTTTCGGCAATAGGCTCTGCCGCGGCCGAGCGCCATGAGATGTTGCGTCTCTGGGAAAGCACAGATCCCCAGTGCTTTGTGCCTGTAGATAGGGCGCCAAGGGTAGGTGAAGAGCAGCAAGAGCTTTCAGGGCTGGGCCCTTCCTTGTGGGAGAAGGAGCCGGACGTTTGCCTTCTCGGCAAGAGGCTTTTTCGCTGCCGAGCGCCATGAGATGTTGAGTCTCTGGGAAAGCACAGATCCCCAGTGCTGTTGTGCCTGTAGATAGGGCGCCAAGGGTAGGTGAAGAGCAGGAAGAGCTTTCAGGGCTGGGCCCTTCCTTGTGGGAGAAGGAGCCGGACGTTTGCCTTTTCGGCAAGAGGCTCTGCCGCGGCCGAGCGCCATGAGATGTTGCGTCTCTGGGAAAGCACAGATCCCCACTGCTCTTGTGCCTGTAGATAGGGTTCCAAGGGTAGGTGAAGAGCAGCAAGAGCTTTCAGGGCTGGGCCCTTCCTTGTGGGAGAAGGAGCCGGACGTTTGCCTTTTCGGCAAGATGATCTGCCGTGGCCGAACGCCATGAGATGTTGCATCTCTGGGAAAGCACAGATCCCCAGTGCTGTTGTGCCTGTAGATAGGGTTCCAAGGGTAGGTGAAGAGCAGCAAGAGCTTTCAGGGCTGGGCCCTTTCTTGTGGGAGAAGGAGCCGGACGTTTGCCTTCTCGGCAAGAGGCTCTTTCGCTGCCGAGCGCCATGAGATGTTGCGTCTCTGGGAAAGAACAGATCCCCACTGCTGTTGTGCCTGTAGATAGGGCGCCAAGGCACCGTGAAGAGCAGCAAGAGCTTTCAGGGCTGGGCCCTTCCTTGTGGGAGAAGGAGCCGGACGTTTGCCTTCTCGGCAAGAGGCTCTTCCGCTGCCGAGCGCCATGAGATGTTGCGTCTCTGGGAAAGCACAGATCCCCAGTGCTGTTGTGCCTGTAGATAGGGCGCCAAGGGTAGGTGAAGAGCAGCAAGAGCTTTCAGGGCTGGGCCCTTCCTTGTGGGAGAAGGAGCCGGACGTTTGCCGTCTCAGCAAGAGGCTCTTTCGCTGCCGAGCGCTATGAGATGTTGCCTCTCTGGGAAAGCACAGATCCCCAGTGCTGTTGTGCCTGTAGATAAGGCGCCAAGGCACCGTGAAGAGCAGCAAGAGCTTTCAGGGCTGGGCCCTTCCTTGTGGCAGAAGGAGCCGGACGTTTGCCTTCTCGGCAAGAGGCTCATTCGCTGCCAAGAGCCATGAGATGTTGAGTCTCTGGGAAAGCACAGATCCCCAGTGCTTTGTGCCTGTAGATAGGGCGCCAAGGGTAGGTGAAGAGCAGCAAGAGCTTTCAGGGCTGGGCCCTTCCTTGTGGGAGAAGGAGCCGGACGTTTGCCTTCTCGGCAAGAGGCTCTTTCGCTGCCGAGCGCCATGAGATGTTGCGTCTCTGGGAAAGCACAGATCCCCAGTGCTGTTGTGCCTGTAGATAGGGTTCCAAGGGTAGGTGAAGAGCAGCAGCAGCATTCAGGGCTGGGCCCTTCCTTGTGGGAGAAGGAGCTGGACGTTTGCCTTTTCGGCAAGAGGCTTGCCGCGGCCGAGCGCCATGAGATGTTGTGTCTCTGGGAAAACACAGATCCCCAGTGCTGTTGTGCCTGTAGATAGGGCGCCAAGGCACCGTGAAGAGCAGCAAGAGCTTTCAGGGCTGGGCCCTTCCTTGTGGGAGAAGGAGACGGACGTTTGCCTTCTCGGCAAGAGGCTCTTTCGCTGCTGAGCGCTATGAGATGTTGCGTCTCTGGGAAAGCACAGATCCCCAGTGCTGTTGTGCCTGTAGATAAGGCGCCAAGGCACCGTGAAGAGCAGCAAGAGCTTTCAGGGCTGGGCCCTTCCTTGTGGGAGAAGGAGCTGGACGTTTGCCTTTTCGGCAAGAGGCTCTGCCGCGGCCGAGTGCCATGAGATGTTGCGTCTCTGGGAAAGCACAGATCCCCAGTGCTGTTGTGCCTGTAGATAGGGCGCCAAGGGTAGGTGAAGAGCAGCAAGAGCTTTCAGGGCTGGGCCCTTCCTTGTGGGAGAAGGAGCCGGACGTTTGCCTTCTCGGCAAGAGGCTCTTTCGCTGCTGAGCGCTATGAGATGTTGCGTCTCTGGGAAAGCACAGATCCCCAGTGCTGTTGTGCCTGTAGATAAGGCGCCAAGGCACCGTGAAGAGCAGCAAGAGCTTTCAGGGCTGGGCCCTTCCTTGTGGCAGAAGGAGCCGGACGTTTGCCTTTTCGGCAAGAGGCTCATTCGCTGCCGAGCGCCATGAGATGTTGCGTCTCTGGGAAAGCACAGATCCCCAGTGCTGTTGTGCCTGTAGATAGGGTTCCAAGGGTAGGTGAAGAGCAGCAAGAGCTTTCAGGGCTGGGCCCTTCCTTGTGGGAGAAGGAGCCGGACGTTTGCCTTTTCGGCAAGAGGCTCTGCCGCGGCCGAGCACCATGAGATGTTGCGTCTCTGGGAAAGCACAGTTCCCCACTGCTGTTGTGCCTGTAGATAGGGTTCCAAGGGTAGTTCAAGAGCAGCAAGATCTTTCAGGGCTGGGCCCTTCCTTGTGGGACAAGGAGCCGGACGTTTGCCTTTTCGGCAAGAGGCTCTTTCGCTGCCGAACGCCATGAGATGTTGCGTCTCTGGGAAAGCACAGATCCCCAGTGCTGTTGTGCCTGTAGATAGGGCGCCAAGGGTAGGTGAAGAGCAGCAAGAGCTTTCAGGGCTGGGCCCTTCCTTGTGGGAGAAGGAGCCGGACGTTTGCCTTCTCGGCAAGAGGCTCTTTCGCTGCCGAGCGCCATGAGATGTTGCGTCTCTGGGAAAGCACAGATCCCCACTGCTGTTGTGCCTGTAGATAGGGTTCCAAGGATAGGTGAAGAGCAGCAGCAGCATTCAGGGCTGGGCCCTTCCTTGTGGGAGAAGGAGCTGGACGTTTGCCTTTTCGGCAAGAGGCTTGCCGCGGCCGAGCGCCATGAGATGTTGTGTCTCTGGGAAAGCACAGATCCCCAGTGCTGTTGTGCCTGTAGATAGGGCGCCAAGGCACCGTGAAGAGCAGCAAGAGCTTTCAGGGCTGGGCCCTTCCTTGTGGGAGAAGGAGCCGGACGTTTGCCTTCTCGGCAAGAGGCTCTTTCGCTGCCGAGCGCCCTGAGATGTTGCGTCTCTGGGAAAGCACAGATCCCCACTGCTGTTGTGCCTGTAGATAGGGCGCCAAGGCACCGTGAGGAGCAGCAAGAGCTTTCAGGGCTGGGCCCTTCCTTGTGGGAGAAGGAGCTGGACGTTTGCCTTTTCGGCAAGAGGCTCTGCCGCGGCCGAGCGCCATGAGATGTTGAGTCTCTGGGAAAGCACAGTTCCCCAGTGCTGTTGTGCCTGTAGATAGGGTTCCAAGGGTAGGTGAAGAGCAGCAAGAGCTTTCAGGGCTGGGCCCTTCCTTGTGGGAGAAGGAGCCGGACGTTTGCCTTTTCGGCAATAGGCTCTGCCGCGGCCGAGCGCCATGAGATGTTGCGTCTCTGGGAAAGCACAGATCCCCAGTGCTTTGTGCCTGTAGATAGGGCGCCAAGGGTAGGTGAAGAGCAGCAAGAGCTTTCAGGGCTGGGCCCTTCCTTGTGGGAGAAGGAGCCGGACGTTTGCCTTCTCGGCAAGAGGCTTTTTCGCTGCCGAGCGCCATGAGATGTTGAGTCTCTGGGAAAGCACAGATCCCCAGTGCTGTTGTGCCTGTAGATAGGGCACCAAGGGTAGGTGAAGAGCAGGAAGAGCTTTCAGGGCTGGGCCCTTCCTTGTGGGAGAAGGAGCCGGACGTTTGCCTTTTCGGCAAGAGGCTCTGCCGCGGCCGAGCGCCATGAGATGTTGCGTCTCTGGGAAAGCACAGATCCCCACTGCTCTTGTGCCTGTAGATAGGGTTCCAAGGGTAGGTGAAGAGCAGCAAGAGCTTTCAGGGCTGGGCCCTTCCTTGTGGGAGAAGGAGCCGGACGTTTGCCTTTTCGGCAAGATGATCTGCCGTGGCCGAACGCCATGAGATGTTGCATCTCTGGGAAAGCACAGATCCCCAGTGCTGTTGTGCCTGTAGATAGGGTTCCAAGGGTAGGTGAAGAGCAGCAAGAGCTTTCAGGGCTGGGCCCTTTCTTGTGGGAGAAGGAGCCGGACGTTTGCCTTCTCGGCAAGAGGCTCTTTCGCTGCCGAGCGCCATGAGATGTTGCGTCTCTGGGAAAGAACAGATCCCCACTGCTGTTGTGCCTGTAGATAGGGCGCCAAGGCACCGTGAAGAGCAGCAAGAGCTTTCAGGGCTGGGCCCTTCCTTGTGGGAGAAGGAGCCGGACGTTTGCCTTCTCGGCAAGAGGCTCTTCCGCTGCCGAGCGCCATGAGATGTTGCGTCTCTGGGAAAGCACAGATCCCCAGTGCTGTTGTGCCTGCAGATAGGGCGCCAAGGGTAGGTGAAGAGCAGCAAGAGCTTTCAGGGCTGGGCCCTTCCTTGTGGGAGAAGGAGCCGGACGTTTGCCTTTTCGGCAAGAGGCTCTTTCGCTGCCGAGCGCTATGAGATGTTGCGTCTCTGGGAAAGCACAGATCCCCAGTGCTGTTGTGCCTGTAGATAGGGTTCCAAGGGTAGGTGAAGAGCAGCAAGAGCTTTCAGGGCTGGGCCCTTCCTTGTGGGAGAAGGAGCCGGACGTTTGCCTTCTCGGCAAGAGGCTGATTCGCTGCCGAGCGCCATGAGATGTTGCGTCTATGGGAAAGCACAGATCCCCAGTGCTGTTGTGCCTGTAGATAGGGCGCCAAGGGTAGGTGAAGAGCAGCAAGAGCTTTCAGGGCTGGGCCCTTCCTTGTGGGAGAAGGAGCCGGACGTTTGCCATTTCGGCAAGAGGCTCTGCCGCGGCCGAGCGCCATGAGATGTTGAGTCTCTGGGAAAGCACAGATCCCCAGTGCTGTTGTGCCTGTAGATAGGGCGCCAAGGCACCATGAAGAGCAGCAAGAGCTTTCAGGGCTGGGCCCTTCCTTGTGGGAGAAGGAGCCGGACGTTTGCCTTCTCGGCAAGAGGCTCTGCCGCGGCCGAGCGCCATGAGATGTTGCGTCTCTGGGAAAGCAGAGATGCCCACTGCTGTTGTACCTGTAGATAGGGCGCCAAGGGTAGGTGAAGAGCAGCAAGAGCTTTCAGGGCTGGGCCCTTCCTTGTGGGAGAAGGAGCCGGACGTTTGCCTTTTCGGCAAGAGGCTTTTTCGCTGCCGAGCGCCTTGAGATGTTGAGTCTCTGGGAAAGCACAGATCCCCAGTGCTGTTGTGCCTGTAGATAGGGCGCCAAGGCACCGTGAAGAGCAGCAACAGCTTTCAGGGCTGGGCCCTTCCTTGTGGGAGAAGGAGCCGGACGTTTGCCTTCTCGGCAAGAGGCTCTTTCGCTGCCGAGCGCCATGAGATGTTGCGTTTCTTGGAAAGCACAGATCCCCACTGCTGTTGTGCCTGTAGATAGGGCGCCAAGGGTAGGTGAAGAGCAGCAAGAGCTTTCAGGGCTGGGCCCTTCCTTGTGGGAGAAGGAGCCGGACGTTTGCCTTTTCGGCAAGAGGCTCTTTCGCTGACGAGCTCCATGAGATGTTGCGTCTATGGGAAAGCACAGATCCCCAGTGCTGTTGTGCCTGTAGATAGGGCGCCAAGGGTAGGTGAAGAGCAGCAAGAGCTTTCAGGGCTGGGCCCTTCCTTGTGGGAGAAGGAGACGGACGTATGCTTTGTCGGAAAGAGGCTCTTTCGCTGCTGAGCGCTATGAGATTTTGCGTCTCTGGGAAAGCACAGATCCCCAGTGCTGTTGTGCCTGTAGATAAGGCGCCAAGGCACCGTGAAGAGCAGCAAGAGCTTTCAGGGCTGGGCCCTTCCTTGTGGGAGAAGGAGACGGACGTTTGCCTTCTCGGCAAGAGGCTCTTTCGCTGCCGAGCGCCATGAGATGTTACGTTTCTTGGAAAGCACAGATCCCCACTGCTGTTGTGCCTGTAGATAGGGCGCCAAGGGTAGGTGAAGAGCAGCAAGAGCTTTCAGGGCTGGGCCCTTCCTTGTGGGAGAAGGAGCCGGACGTTTGCCTTTTCGGCAAGAGGCTCTTTCGCTGACGAGCTCCATGAGATGTTGCGTCTATGGGAATGCACAGATCCCCAGTGCTGTTGTGCCTGTAGATAGGGCGCCAAGGGTAGATGAAGAGCAGCAAGAGCTTTCAGGGCTGGGCCCTTCCTTGTGGGAGAAGGAGACGGACGTTTGCTTTGTCGGCAAGAGGCTCTTTCGCTGCTGAGCGCTATGAGATGTTGCGTCTCTGGGAAAGCACAGATCCCCAGTGCTGTTGTGCCTGTAGATAAGGCGCCAAGGCACCGTGAAGAGCAGCAAGAGCTTTCAGGGCTGGGCCCTTCCTTGTGGGAGAAGGAGCTGGACGTTTGCCTTTTCGGCAAGAGGCTCTGCCGCGGCCGAGTGCCATGAGATGTTGCGTCTCTGGGAAAGCACAGATCCCCAGTGCTGTTGTGCCTGTAGATAGGGCGCCAAGGGTAGGTGAAGAGCAGCAAGAGCTTTCAGGGCTGGGCCCTTCCTTGTGGGAGAAGGAGCCGGACGTTTGCCTTCTCGGCAAGAGGCTCTTTCGCTGCTGAGCGCTATGAGATGTTGCGTCTCTGGGAAAGCACAGATCCCCAGTGCTGTTGTGCCTGTAGATAAGGCGCCAAGGCACCGTGAAGAGCAGCAAGAGCTTTCAGGGCTGGGCCCTTCCTTGTGGGAGAAGGAGCCGGACGTTTGCCTTCTCGGCAAGAGGCTCATTCGCTGCCGAGCGCCATGAGATGTTGCGTCTCTGGGAAAGCACAGATCCCCAGTGCTGTTGTGCCTGTAGATAGGGTTCCAAGGGTAGGTGAAGAGCAGCAAGAGCTTTCAGGGCTGGGCCCTTCCTTGTGGGAGAAGGAGCCGGACGTTTGCCTTTTCGGCAAGAGGCTCTGCCGCGGCCGAGCACCATGAGATGTTGCGTCTCTGTGAAAGCACAGTTCCCCACTGCTGTTGTGCCTGTAGATAGGGTTCCAAGGGTAGTTCAAGAGCAGCAAGATCTTTCAGGGCTGGGCCCTTCCTTGTGGGAGAAGGAGCCGGACGTTTGCCTTTTCGGCAAGAGGCTCTGCCGCGGCCGAACGCCATGAGATGTTGCGTCTCTGGGAAAGCACAGATCCCCAGTGCTGTTGTGCCTGTAGATAGGGCGCCAAGGGTAGGTGAAGAGCAGCAAGAGCTTTCAGGGCTGGGCCCTTCCTTGTGGGAGAAGGAGCCGGACGTTTGCCTTCTCGGCAAGAGGCTCTTTCGCTGCCGAGCGCCATGAGATGTTGCGTCTCTGGGAAAGCACAGATCCCCACTGCTGTTGTGCCTGTAGATAGGGTTCCAAGGATAGGTGAAGAGCAGCAGCAGCATTCAGGGCTGGGCCCTTCCTTGTGGGAGAAGGAGCTGGACGTTTGCCTTTTCGGCAAGAGGCTTGCCGCGGCCGAGCGCCATGAGATGTTGTGTCTCTGGGAAAGCACAGATCCCCAGTGCTGTTGTGCCTGTAGATAGGGCGCCAAGGCACCGTGAAGAGCAGCAAGAGCTTTCAGGGCTGGGCCCTTCCTTGTGGGAGAAGGAGCCGGACGTTTGCCTTCTCGGCAAGAGGCTCTTTCGCTGCCGAGCGCCCTGAGATGTTGCGTCTCTGGGAAAGCACAGATCCCCACTGCTGTTGTGCCTGTAGATAGGGCGCCAAGGCACCGTGAGGAGCAGCAAGAGCTTTCAGGGCTGGGCCCTTCCTTGTGGGAGAAGGAGCTGGACGTTTGCCTTTTCGGCAAGAGGCTCTGCCGCGGCCGAGCGCCATGAGATGTTGAGTCTCTGGGAAAGCACAGTTCCCCAGTGCTGTTGTGCCTGTAGATAGGGTTCCAAGGGTAGGTGAAGAGCAGCAAGAGCTTTCAGGGCTGGGCCCTTCCTTGTGGGAGAAGGAGCCGGACGTTTGCCTTTTCGGCAAGAGGCTCTGCCGCGGCCGAGCGCCATGAGATGTTGCGTCTCTGGGAAAGCACAGATCCCCAGTGCTTTGTGCCTGTAGATAGGGCGCCAAGGGTAGGTGAAGAGCAGCAAGAGCTTTCAGGGCTGGGCCCTTCCTTGTGGGAGAAGGAGCCGGACGTTTGCCTTCTCGGCAAGAGGCTTTTTCGCTGCCGAGCGCCATGAGATGTTGAGTCTCTGGGAAAGCACAGATCCCCAGTGCTGTTGTGCCTGTAGATAGGGCGCCAAGGGTAGGTGAAGAGCAGGAAGAGCTTTCAGGGCTGGGCCCTTCCTTGTGGGAGAAGGAGCCGGACGTTTGCCTTTTCGGCAAGAGGCTCTGCCGCGGCCGAGCGCCATGAGATGTTGCGTCTCTGGGAAAGCACAGATCCCCACTGCTCTTGTGCCTGTAGATAGGGTTCCAAGGGTAGGTGAAGAGCAGCAAGAGCTTTCAGGGCTGGGCCCTTCCTTGTGGGAGAAGGAGCCGGACGTTTGCCTTTTCGGCAAGATGATCTGCCGTGGCCGAACGCCATGAGATGTTGCATCTCTGGGAAAGCACAGATCCCCAGTGCTGTTGTGCCTGTAGATAGGGTTCCAAGGGTAGGTGAAGAGCAGCAAGAGCTTTCAGGGCTGGGCCCTTTCTTGTGGGAGAAGGAGCCGGACGTTTGCCTTCTCGGCAAGAGGCTCTTTCGCTGCCGAGCGCCATGAGATGTTGCGTCTCTGGGAAAGAACAGATCCCCACTGCTGTTGTGCCTGTAGATAGGGCGCCAAGGCACCGTGAAGAGCAGCAAGAGCTTTCAGGGCTGGGCCCTTCCTTGTGGGAGAAGGAGCCGGACGTTTGCCTTCTCGGCAAGAGGCTCTTCCGCTGCCGAGCGCCATGAGATGTTGCGTCTCTGGGAAAGCACAGATCCCCAGTGCTGTTGTGCCTGTAGATAGGGCGCCAAGGGTAGGTGAAGAGCAGCAAGAGCTTTCAGGGCTGGGCCCTTCCTTGTGGGAGAAGGAGCCGGACGTTTGCCGTCTCAGCAAGAGGCTCTTTCGCTGCCGAGCGCTATGAGATGTTGCCTCTCTGGGAAAGCACAGATCCCCAGTGCTGTTGTGCCTGTAGATAAGGTGCCAAGGCACCGTGAAGAGCAGCAAGAGCTTTCAGGGCTGGGCCCTTCCTTGTGGCAGAAAGAGCCGGACGTTTGCCTTCTCGGCAAGAGGCTCATTCGCTGCCAAGAGCCATGAGATGTTGAGTCTCTGGGAAAGCACAGATCCCCAGTGCTTTGTGCCTGTAGATAGGGCGCCAAGGGTAGGTGAAGAGCAGCAAGAGCTTTCAGGGCTGGGCCCTTCCTTGTGGGAGAAGGAGCCGGACGTTTGCCATTTCGGCAAGAGGCTCTGCCGCGGCCGAGCGCCATGAGATGTTGCGTCTCTGGGAAAGCACAGATCCCCAGTGCTTTTGTGCCTGTAGATAGGGCGCCAAGGCACCGTGAAGAGCAGCAAGAGCTTTCAGGGCTGGGCCCTTCCTTGTGGGAGAAGGAGCCGGATGTTTGCCATTTCGGCAAGAGGCTCTGCCGCGGCCGAGCGCCATGAGATGTTGCGTCTCTTGGAAAGCACAGATCCCCACTGCTGTTGTGCCTGTAGATAGGGAGCCAAGGCACCGTGAAGAGCAGCAAGAGCTTTCAGGGCTGGGCCCTTCCTTGTGGGAGAAGGAGCCGGACGTTTGCCTTTTCGGCAAGAGGCTCTTTCGCTGCCGAGCTCCATGAGATGTTGAGTCTCTGGGAAAGCACAGATCCCCAGTGCTGTTGTGCCTGCAGATAGGGCGCCAAGGGTAGGTGAAGAGCAGCAAGAGCTTTCAGGGCTGGGCCCTTCCTTGCGGGAGAAGGAGCCGGACGTTTGCCTTCTCGGCAAGAGGCTCTTTCGCTGCCGAGCGCCATGAGATGTTGCCTCTCTGGGAAAGCACAGATATCCAGTGCTGTTGTGCCTGTAGATAGGGCGCCAAGGCACCGTGAAGGTCAGCAAGAGCTTTCAGGGCTGGGCCCTTCCTTGTGGGAGAAGGAGCCGGACGTTTGCCTTCTCGGCAAGAGGCTCTTTCGCTGCCGAGCGCCCTGAGATGTTGCGTCTCTGGGAAAGCACAGATCCCCACTGCTGTTGTGCCTGTAGATAGGGTTCCAAGGGTAGGTGAAGAGCAGCAAGAGCTTTCAGGGCTGGGCCCTTCCTTGTGGGAGAAGGAGCCGGACGTTTGCCTTCTCGGCAAGAGGCTGATTCGCTGCCGAGCGCCATGAGATGTTGCGTCTCTGGGAAAGCACAGATCCCCAGTGCTGTTGTGCCTGTAGATAGGGCGCCAAGGGTAGGTGAAGAGCAGCAAGAGCTTTCAGGGCTGGGCCCTTCCTTGTGGGAGAAGGAGCCGGACGTTTGCCATTTCGGCAAGAGGCTCTGCCGCGGCCGAGCGCCATGAGATGTTGAGTCTCTGGGAAAGCACAGATCCCCAGTGCTGTTGTGCCTGTAGATAGGGCGCCAAGGCACCATGAAGAGCAGCAAGAGCTTTCAGGGCTGGGCCCTTCCTTGTGGGAGAAGGAGCCGGACGTTTGCCTTCTCGGCAAGAGGCTCTGCCGCGGCCGAGCGCCATGAGATGTTGCGTCTCTGGGAAAGCAGAGATGCCCACTGCTGTTGTACCTGTAGATAGGGCGCCAAGGGTAGGTGAAGAGCAGCAAGAGCTTTCAGGGCTGGGCCCTTCCTTGTGGGAGAAGGAGCCGGACGTTTGCCTTTTCGGCAAGAGGCTTTTTCGCTGCCGAGCGCCTTGAGATGTTGAGTCTCTGGGAAAGCACAGATCCCCAGTGCTGTTGTGCCTGTAGATAGGGCGCCAAGGCACCGTGAAGAGCAGCAACAGCTTTCAGGGCTGGGCCCTTCCTTGTGGGAGAAGGAGCCGGACGTTTGCCTTCTCGGCAAGAGGCTCTTTCGCTGCCGAGCGCCATGAGATGTTGCGTCTCTGGGAAAACACGCATACCCAGTGCTGTTGTGCCTGTAGATAGGGCGCCAAGGGTAGGTGAAGAGCAGCAAGAGCTTTCAGGGCTGGGCCCTTCCTTGTGGGAGAAGGAGCCGGACGTTTGCCTTTTCGGCAAGAGGCTCTTTCGCTGACGAGCTCCATGAGATGTTGCGTCTATGGGAAAGCACAGATGCCCAGTGCTGTTGTGCCTGTAGATAGGGCGCCAAGGGTAGGTGAAGAGCAGCAAGAGCTTTCAGGGCTGGGCCCTTCCTTGTGGGAGAAGGAGACGGACGTTTGCTTTGTCGGAAAGAGGCTCTTTCGCTGCTGAGCGCTATGAGATTTTGCGTCTCTGGGAAAGCACAGATCCCCAGTGCTGTTGTGCCTGTAGATAAGGCGCCAAGGCACCGTGAAGAGCAGCAAGAGCTTTCAGGGCTGGGCCCTTCCTTGTGGGAGAAGGAGACGGACGTTTGCCTTCTCGGCAAGAGGCTCTTTCGCTGCCGAGCGCCATGAGATGTTACGTTTCTTGGAAAGCACAGATCCCCACTGCTGTTGTGCCTGTAGATAGGGCGCCAAGGGTAGGTGAAGAGCAGCAAGAGCTTTCAGGGCTGGGCCCTTCCTTGTGGGAGAAGGAGCCGGACGTTTGCCTTTTCGGCAAGAGGCTCTTTCGCTGACGAGCTCCATGAGATGTTGCGTCTATGGGAATGCACAGATCCCCAGTGCTGTTGTGCCTGTAGATAGGGCGCCAAGGGTAGGTGAAGAGCAGCAAGAGCTTTCAGGGCTGGGCCCTTCCTTGTGGGAGAAGGAGACGGACGTTTGCTTTGTCGGCAAGAGGCTCTTTCGCTGCTGAGCTCTATGAGATGTTGCGTCTCTGGGAAAGCACAGATCCCCAGTGCTGTTGTGCCTGTAGATAAGGCGCCAAGGCACCGTGAAGAGCAGCAAGAGCTTTCAGGGCTGGGCCCTTCCTTGTGGGAGAAGGAGCTGGACGTTTGCCTTTTCGGCAAGAGGCTCTGCCGCGGCCGAGTGCCATGAGATGTTGCGTCTCTGGGAAAGCACAGATCCCCAGTGCTGTTGTGCCTGTAGATAGGGCGCCAAGGGTAGGTGAAGAGCAGCAAGAGCTTTCAGGGCTGGGCCCTTCCTTGTGGGAGAAGGAGCCGGACGTTTGCCTTCTCGGCAAGAGGCTCTTTCGCTGCTGAGCGCTATGAGATGTTGCGTCTCTGGGAAAGCACAGATCCCCAGTGCTGTTGTGCCTGTAGATAAGGCGCCAAGGCACCGTGAAGAGCAGCAAGAGCTTTCAGGGCTGGGCCCTTCCTTGTGGCAGAAGGAGCCGGACGTTTGCCTTTTCGGCAAGAGGCTCATTCGCTGCCGAGCGCCATGAGATGTTGCGTCTCTGGGAAAGCACAGATCCCCAGTGCTGTTGTGCCTGTAGATAGGGTTCCAAGGGTAGGTGAAGAGCAGCAAGAGCTTTCAGGGCTGGGCCCTTCCTTGTGGGAGAAGGAGCCGGACGTTTGCCTTTTCGGCAAGAGGCTCTGCCGCGGCCGAGCACCATGAGATGTTGCGTCTCTGGGAAAGCACAGTTCCCCACTGCTGTTGTGCCTGTAGATAGGGTTCCAAGGGTAGTTCAAGAGCAGCAAGATCTTTCAGGGCTGGGCCCTTCCTTGTGGGAGAAGGAGCCGGACGTTTGCCTTTTCGGCAAGAGGCTCTGCCGCGGCCGAACGCCATGAGATGTTGCGTCTCTGGGAAAGCACAGATCCCCAGTGCTGTTGTGCCTGTAGATAGGGCGCCAAGGGTAGGTGAAGAGCAGCAAGAGCTTTCAGGGCTGGGCCCTTCCTTGTGGGAGAAGGAGCCGGACGTTTGCCTTCTCGGCAAGAGGCTCTTTCGCTGCCGAGCGCCATGAGATGTTGCGTCTCTGGGAAAGCACAGATCCCCACTGCTGTTGTGCCTGTAGATAGGGTTCCAAGGATAGGTGAAGAGCAGCAGCAGCATTCAGGGCTGGGCCCTTCCTTGTGGGAGAAGGAGCTGGACGTTTGCCTTTTCGGCAAGAGGCTTGCAGCGGCCGAGCGCCATGAGATGTTGTGTCTCTGGGAAAGCACAGATCCCCAGTGCTGTTGTGCCTGTAGATAGGGCGCCAAGGCACCGTGAAGAGCAGCAAGAGCTTTCAGGGCTGGGCCCTTCCTTGTGGGAGAAGGAGCCGGACGTTTGCCTTCTCGGCAAGAGGCTCTTTCGCTGCCGAGCGCCCTGAGATGTTGCGTCTCTGGGAAAGCACAGATCCCCACTGCTGTTGTGCCTGTAGATAGGGCGCCAAGGCACCGTGAGGAGCAGCAAGAGCTTTCAGGGCTGGGCCCTTCCTTGTGGGAGAAGGAGCTGGACGTTTGCCTTTTCGGCAATAGGCTCTGCCGCGGCCGAGCGCCATGAGATGTTGCGTCTCTGGGAAAGCACAGATCCCCAGTGCTTTGTGCCTGTAGATAGGGCGCCAAGGGTAGGTGAAGAGCAGCAAGAGCTTTCAGGGCTGGGCCCTTCCTTGTGGGAGAAGGAGCCGGACGTTTGCCTTCTCGGCAAGAGGCTTTTTCGCTGCCGAGCGCCATGAGATGTTGAGTCTCTGGGAAAGCACAGATCCCCAGTGCTGTTGTGCCTGTAGATAGGGCGCCAAGGGTAGGTGAAGAGCAGGAAGAGCTTTCAGGGCTGGGCCCTTCCTTGTGGGAGAAGGAGCCGGACGTTTGCCTTTTCGGCAAGAGGCTCTGCCGCGGCCGAGCGCCATGAGATGTTGCGTCTCTGGGAAAGCACAGATCCCCACTGCTCTTGTTCCTGTAGATAGGGCGCCAAGGGTAGGTGAAGAGCAGCAAGAGCTTTCAGGGCTGGGCCCTTCCTTGTGGGAGAAGGAGCCGGACGTTTGCCGTCTCAGCAAGAGGCTCTTTCGCTGCCGAGCGCTATGAGATGTTGCCTCTCTGGGAAAGCACAGATCCCCAGTGCTGTTGTGCCTGTAGATAAGGCGCCAAGGCACTGTGAAGAGCAGCAAGAGCTTTCAGGGCTGGGCCCTTCCTTGTGGCAGAAGGAGCCGGACGTTTGCCTTCTCGGCAAGAGGCTCATTCGCTGCCAAGAGCCATGAGATGTTGAGTCTCTGGGAAAGCACAGATCCCCAGTGCTTTGTGCCTGTAGATAGGGCGCCAAGGGTAGGTGAAGAGCAGCAAGAGCTTTCAGGGCTGGGCCCTTCCTTGTGGGAGAAGGAGCCGGACGTTTGCCATTTCGGCAAGAGGCTCTGCCGCGGCCGAGCGCCATGAGATGTTGCGTCTCTGGGAAAGCACAGATCCCCAGTGCTTTTGTGCCTGTAGATAGGGCGCCAAGGCACCGTGAAGAGCAGCAAGAGCTTTCAGGGCTGGGCCCTTCCTTGTGGGAGAAGGAGCCGGATGTTTGCCATTTCGGCAAGAGGCTCTGCCGCGGCCGAGCGCCATGAGATGTTGCGTCTCTTGGAAAGCACAGATCCCCACTGCTGTTGTGCCTGTAGATAGGGAGCCAAGGCACCGTGAAGAGCAGCAAGAGCTTTCAGGGCTGGGCCCTTCCTTGTGGGAGAAGGAGCCGGACGTTTGCCTTTTCGGCAAGAGGCTCTTTCGCTGCCGAGCGCCATGAGATGTTGCCTCTCTGGGAAAGCACAGATCCCCAGTGCTGTTGTGCCTGCAGATAGGGCGCCAAGGGTAGGTGAAGAGCAGCAAGAGCTTTCAGGGCTGGGCCCTTCCTTGCGGGAGAAGGAGCCGGACGTTTGCCTTCTCGGCAAGAGGCTCTTTCGCTGCCGAGCGCCATGAGATGTTGCCTCTCTGGGAAAGCACAGATATCCAGCGCTGTTGTGCCTGTAGATAGGGCGCCAAGGCACCGTGAAGGTCAGCAAGAGCTTTCAGGGCTGGGCCCTTCCTTGTGGGAGAAGGAGCCGGACGTTTGCCTTTTCGGCAAGAGGCTCTTTCGCTGCCGAGCGCTCTGAGATGTTGCGTCTCTGGGAAAGCACAGATCCCCAGTGCTGTTGTGCCTGTAGATAGGGTTCCAAGGGTAGGTGAAGAGCAGCAAGAGCTTTCAGGGCTGGGCCCTTCCTTGTGGGAGAAGGAGCCGGACGTTTGCCTTCTCGGCAAGAGGCTGATTCGCTACCGAGCGCCATGAGATGTTGCGTCTATGGGAAAGCACAGATCCCCAGTGCTGTTGTGCCTGTAGATAGGGCGCCAAGGGTAGGTGAAGAGCAGCAAGAGCTTTCAGGGCTGGGCCCTTCCTTGTGGGAGAAGGAGCCGGACGTTTGCCATTTCGGCAAGAGGCTCTGCCGCGGCCGAGCGCCATGAGATGTTGAGTCTCTGGGAAAGCACAGATCCCCAGTGCTGTTGTGCCTGTAGATAGGGCGCCAAGGCACCATGAAGAGCAGCAAGAGCTTTCAGGGCTGGGCCCTTCCTTGTGGGAGAAGGAGCCGGACGTTTGCCTTCTCGGCAAGAGGCTCTGCCGCGGCCGAGCGCCATGAGATGTTGCGTCTCTGGGAAAGCAGAGATGCCCACTGCTGTTGTACCTGTAGATAGGGCGCCAAGGGTAGGTGAAGAGCAGCAAGAGCTTTCAGGGCTGGGCCCTTCCTTGTGGGAGAAGGAGCCGGACGTTTGCCTTTTCGGCAAGAGGCTTTTTCGCTGCCGAGCGCCTTGAGATGTTGAGTCTCTGGGAAAGCACAGATCCCCAGTGCTGTTGTGCCTGTAGATAGGGCGCCAAGGCACCGTGAAGAGCAGCAACAGCTTTCAGGGCTGGGCCCTTCCTTGTGGGAGAAGGAGCCGGACGTTTGCCTTCTCGGCAAGAGGCTCTTTCGCTGCCGAGCGCCATGAGATGTTGCGTTTCTTGGAAAGCACAGATCCCCACTGCTGTTGTGCCTGTAGATAGGGCGCCAAGGGTAGGTGAAGAGCAGCAAGAGCTTTCAGGGCTGGGCCCTTCCTTGTGGGAGAAGGAGCCGGACGTTTGCCTTTTCGGCAAGAGGCTCTTTCGCTGACGAGCTCCATGAGATGTTGCGTCTATGGGAAAGCACAGATGCCCAGTGCTGTTGTGCCTGTAGATAGGGCGCCAAGGGTAGGTGAAGAGCAGCAAGAGCTTTCAGGGCTGGGCCCTTCCTTGTGGGAGAATGAGACGGACGTTTGCTTTGTCGGAAAGAGGCTCTTTCGCTGCTGAGCGCTATGAGATTTTGCGTCTCTGGGAAAGCACAGATCCCCAGTGCTGTTGTGCCTGTAGATAAGGCGCCAAGGCACCGTGAAGAGCAGCAAGAGCTTTCAGGGCTGGGCCCTTCCTTGTGGGAGAAGGAGACGGACGTTTGCCTTCTCGGCAAGAGGCTCTT
The DNA here is from genome assembly GCF_026419915.1 of Harpia harpyja. NCBI lineage: Eukaryota > Metazoa > Chordata > Aves > Accipitriformes > Accipitridae > Harpia > Harpia harpyja. Next base: position 85,365 of record NW_026293144.1, on the reverse strand, counting down.
TCGCTGCCGAGCGCCATGAGATGTTACGTTTCTTGGAAAGCACAGATCCCCAGTGCTGTTGTGCCTGTAGATAGGGCGCCAAGGGTAGGTGAAGAGCAGCAAGAGCTTTCAGGGCTGGGCCCTTCCTTGTGGGAGAAGGAGCCGGACGTTTGCCTTTTCGGCAAGAGGCTCTTTCGCTGACGAGCTCCATGAGATGTTGCGTCTATGGGAATGCACAGATCCCCAGTGCTGTTGTGCCTGTAGATAGGGCGCCAAGGGTAGGTGAAGAGCAGCAAGAGCTTTCAGGGCTGGGCCCTTCCTTGTGGGAGAAGGAGACGGACGTTTGCTTTGTCGGCAAGAGGCTCTTTCGCTGCTGAGCGCTATGAGATGTTGCGTCTCTGGGAAAGCACAGATCCCCAGTGCTGTTGTGCCTGTAGATAAGGCGCCAAGGCACCGTGAAGAGCAGCAAGAGCTTTCAGGGCTGGGCCCTTCCTTGTGGGAGAAGGAGCTGGACGTTTGCCTTTTCGGCAAGAGGCTCTGCCGCGGCCGAGTGCCATGAGATGTTGCGTCTCTGGGAAAGCACAGATCCCCAGTGCTGTTGTGCCTGTAGATAGGGCGCCAAGGGTAGGTGAAGAGCAGCAAGAGCTTTCAGGGCTGGGCCCTTCCTTGTGGGAGAAGGAGCCGGACGTTTGCCTTCTCGGCAAGAGGCTCTTTCGCTGCTGAGCGCTATGAGATGTTGCGTCTCTGGGAAAGCACAGATCCCCAGTGCTGTTGTGCCTGTAGATAAGGCGCCAAGGCACCGTGAAGAGCAGCAAGAGCTTTCAGGGCTGGGCCCTTCCTTGTGGCAGAAGGAGCCGGACGTTTGCCTTTTCGGCAAGAGGCTCATTCGCTGCCGAGCGCCATGAGATGTTGCGTCTCTGGGAAAGCACAGATCCCCAGTGCTGTTGTGCCTGTAGATAGGGTTCCAAGGGTAGGTGAAGAGCAGCAAGAGCTTTCAGGGCTGGGCCCTTCCTTGTGGGAGAAGGAGCCGGACGTTTGCCTTTTCGGCAAGAGGCTCTGCCGCGGCCGAGCACCATGAGATGTTGCGTCTCTGGGAAAGCACAGTTCCCCACTGCTGTTGTGCCTGTAGATAGGGTTCCAAGGGTAGTTCAAGAGCAGCAAGATCTTTCAGGGCTGGGCCCTTCCTTGTGGGAGAAGGAGCCGGACGTTTGCCTTTTCGGCAAGAGGCTCTGCCGCGGCCGAACGCCATGAGATGTTGCGTCTCTGGGAAAGCACAGATCCCCAGTGCTGTTGTGCCTGTAGATAGGGCGCCAAGGGTAGGTGAAGAGCAGCAAGAGCTTTCAGGGCTGGGCCCTTCCTTGTGGGAGAAGGAGCCGGACGTTTGCCTTCTCGGCAAGAGGCTCTTTCGCTGCCGAGCGCCATGAGATGTTGCGTCTCTGGGAAAGCACAGATCCCCAGTGCTGTTGTGCCTGTAGATAGGGTTCCAAGGATAGGTGAAGAGCAGCAGCAGCATTCAGGGCTGGGCCCTTCCTTGTGGGAGAAGGAGCTGGACGTTTGCCTTTTCGGCAAGAGGCTTGCAGCGGCCGAGCGCCATGAGATGTTGTGTCTCTGGGAAAGCACAGATCCCCAGTGCTGTTGTGCCTGTAGATAGGGCGCCAAGGCACCGTGAAGAGCAGCAAGAGCTTTCAGGGCTGGGCCCTTCCTTGTGGGAGAAGGAGCCGGACGTTTGCCTTCTCGGCAAGAGGCTCTTTCGCTGCCGAGCGCCCTGAGATGTTGCGTCTCTGGGAAAGCACAGATCCCCAGTGCTGTTGTGCCTGTAGATAGGGCGCCAAGGCACCGTGAGGAGCAGCAAGAGCTTTCAGGGCTGGGCCCTTCCTTGTGGGAGAAGGAGCTGGACGTTTGCCTTTTCGGCAAGAGGCTTTTTCGCTGCCGAGCGCCATGAGATGTTGAGTCTCTGGGAAAGCACAGATCCCCAGTGCTGTTGTGCCTGTAGATAGGGCGCCAAGGGTAGGTGAAGAGCAGCAAGAGCTTTCAGGGCTGGGCCCTTCCTTGTGGGAGAAGGAGCCGGACGTTTGCCTTTTCGGCAAGAGGCTCTGCCGCGGCCGAGCGCCATGAGATGTTGCGTCTCTGGGAAAGCACAGATCCCCACTGCTCTTGTTCCTGTAGATAGGGCGCCAAGGGTAGGTGAAGAGCAGCAAGAGCTTTCAGGGCTGGGCCCTTCCTTGTGGGAGAAGGAGCCGGACGTTTGCCGTCTCAGCAAGAGGCTCTTTCGCTGCCGAGCGCTATGAGATGTTGCCTCTCTGGGAAAGCACAGATCCCCAGTGCTGTTGTGCCTGTAGATAAGGCGCCAAGGCACTGTGAAGAGCAGCAAGAGCTTTCAGGGCTGGGCCCTTCCTTGTGGCAGAAGGAGCCGGACGTTTGCCTTCTCGGCAAGAGGCTCATTCGCTGCCAAGAGCCATGAGATGTTGAGTCTCTGGGAAAGCACAGATCCCCCCAGTGCTTTGTGCCTGTAGATAGGGCGCCAAGGGTAGGTGAAGAGCAGCAAGAGCTTTCAGGGCTGGGCCCTTCCTTGTGGGAGAAGGAGCCGGACGTTTGCCATTTCGGCAAGAGGCTCTGCCGCGGCCGAGCGCCATGAGATGTTGCGTCTCTGGGAAAGCACAGATCCCCAGTGCTTTTGTGCCTGTAGATAGGGCGCCAAGGCACCGTGAAGAGCAGCAAGAGCTTTCAGGGCTGGGCCCTTCCTTGTGGGAGAAGGAGCCGGATGTTTTGCCATTTCGGCAAGAGGCTCTGCCGCGGCCGAGCGCCATGAGATGTTGCGTCTCTTGGAAAGCACAGATCCCCACTGCTGTTGTGCCTGTAGATAGGGAGCCAAGGCAACCGTGAAGAGCAGCAAGAGCTTTCAGGGCTGGGCCCTTCCTTGTGGGAGAAGTAGCCGGACGTTTGCCTTTTCGGCAAGAGGCTCTTTCGCTGCCGAGCGCCATGAGATGTTGCCTCTCTGGGAAAGCACAGATCCCCAGTGCTGTTGTGCCTGCAGATAGGGCGCCAAGGGTAGGTGAAGAGCAGCAAGAGCTTTCAGGGCTGGGCCCTTCCTTGCGGGAGAAGGAGCCGGACGTTTGCCTTCTCGGCAAGAGGCTCTTTCGCTGCCGAGCGCCATGAGATGTTGCCTCTCTGGGAAAGCACAGATATCCAGCGCTGTTGTGCCTGTAGATAGGGCGCCAAGGCACCGTGAAGGTCAGCAAGAGCTTTCAGGGCTGGGCCCTTCCTTGTGGGAGAAGGAGCCGGACGTTTGCCTTTTCGGCAAGAGGCTCTTTCGCTGCCGAGCGCTCTGAGATGTTGCGTCTCTGGGAAAGCACAGATCCCCAGTGCTGTTGTGCCTGTAGATAGGGTTCCAAGGGTAGGTGAAGAGCAGCAAGAGCTTTCAGGGCTGGGCCCTTCCTTGTGGGAGAAGGAGCCGGACGTTTGCCTTCTCGGCAAGAGGCTGATTCGCTTCCGAGCGCCATGAGATGTTGCGTCTATGGGAAAGCACAGATCCCCAGTGCTGTTGTGCCTGTAGATAGGGCGCCAAGGGTAGGTGAAGAGCAGCAAGAGCTTTCAGGGCTGGGCCCTTCCTTGTGGGAGAAGGAGCCGGACGTTTGCCATTTCGGCAAGAGGCCCTGCCGCGGCCGAGCGCCATGAGATGTTGAGTCTCTGGGAAAGCACAGATCCCCAGTGCTGTTGTGCCTGTAGATAGGGCGCCAAGGCACCATGAAGAGCAGCAAGAGCTTTCAGGGCTGGGCCCTTCCTTGTGGGAGAAGGAGCCGGACGTTTGCCTTCTCGGCAAGAGGCTCTGCCGCGGGCCGAGCGCCATGAGATGTTGCGTCTCTGGGAAAGCAGAGATGCCCACTGCTGTTGTACCTGTAGATAGGGCGCCAAGGGTAGGTGAAGAGCAGCAAGAGCTTTCAGGGCTGGGGCCCTTCCTTGTGGGAGAAGGAGCCGGACGTTTGCCTTTTCGGCAAGAGGCTTTTTCGCTGCCGAGCGCCTTGAGATGTTGAGTCTCTGGGAAAGCACAGATCCCCAGTGCTGTTGTGCCTGTAGATAGGGCGCCAAGGCACCGTGAAGAGCAGCAACAGCTTTCAGGGCTGGGCCCTTCCTTGTGGGAGAAGGAGCCGGACGTTTGCCTTTTCGGCAAGAGGCTCTTTCGCTGACGAGCTCCATGAGATGTTGCGTCTATGGGAAAGCACAGATCCCCAGTGCTGTTGTGCCTGTAGATAGGGCGCCAAGGGTAGGTGAAGAGCAGCAAGAGCTTTCAGGGCTGGGCCCTTCCTTGTGGGAGAAGGAGACGGACGTTTGCTTTGTCGGAAAGAGGCTCTTTCGCTGCTGAGCGCTATGAGATGTTGCGTCTCTGGGAAAGCACAGATCCCCAGTGCTGTTGTGCCTGTAGATAAGGCGCCAAGGCACCGTGAAGAGCAGCAAGAGCTTTCAGGGCTGGGCCCTTCCTTGTGGGAGAAGGAGACGGACGTTTGCCTTCTCGGCAAGAGGCTCTTTCGCTGCCGAGCGCCATGAGATGTTACGTTTCTTGGAAAGCACAGATCCCCACTGCTGTTGTGCCTGTAGATAGGGCGCCAAGGGTAGGTGAAGAGCAGCAAGAGCTTTCAGGGCTGGGCCCTTCCTTGTGGGAGAAGGAGCCGGACGTTTGCCTTTTCGGCAAGAGGCTCTTTCGCTGACGAGCTCCATGAGATGTTGCGTCTATGGGAATGCACAGATCCCCAGTGCTGTTGTGCCTGTAGATAGGGCGCCAAGGGTAGGTGAAGAGCAGCAAGAGCTTTCAGGGCTGGGCCCTTCCTTGTGGGAGAAGAAGACGGACGTTTGCTTTGTCGGCAAGAGGCTCTTTCGCTGCTGAGCGCTATGAGATGTTGTGTCTCTGGGAAAGCACAGATCCCCAGTGCTGTTGTGCCTGTAGATAAGGCGCCAAGGCACCGTGAAGAGCAGCAAGAGCTTTCAGGGCTGGGCCCTTCCTTGTGGGAGAAGGAGCCGGACGTTTGCCTTCTCGACAAGAGGCTCATTCGCTGCCGAGCGCCATGAGATGTTGCGTCTCTGGGAAAGCACAGATCCCCAGTGCTGTTGTGCCTGTAGATAGGGTGCCAAGGGTAGGTGAAGAGCAGCAAGAGCTTTCAGGGCTGGGCCCTTCCTTGTGGGAGAAAGAGCCGGACGTTTGCCTTTTCGGCAAGAGGCTCTGCCGCGGCCGAGCGCCATGAGATGTTGCATCTCTGGGAAAGCACAGTTCCCCACTGCTGTTGTGCCTGTAGATAGGGTTCCAAGGGTAGGTGAAGAGCAGCAAGAGCTTTCAGGGCTGGGCCCTTCCTTGTGGGAGAAGGAGCCGGACGTTTGCCTTTTCGGCAAGAGGCTCTTTCGCTGCCGAGCTCCATGAGATGTTGCGTCTCTGGGAAAGCACAGATCCCCAGTGCTGTTGTGCCTGTAGATAGGGTTCCAAGGATAGGTGAAGAGCAGCAGCAGCATTCAGGGCTGGGCCCTTCCTTGTGGGAGAAGGAGCCGGACGTTTGCCTTTTCGGCAAGAGGCTTGCCGCGGCCGAGCGCCATGAGATGTTGTGTCTCTGGGAAAGCACAGATCCCCAGTGCTGTTGTGCCTGTAGATAGGGCGTCAAGGCACCGTGAAGAGCAGCAAGAGCTTTCAGGGCTGGGCCCTTCCTTGTGGGAGAAGGAGCCGGACGTTTGCCTTCTCGGCAAGAGGCTCTTTTGCTGCCGAGCGCCATGAGATGTTGCCTCTCTGGGAAAGCACAGATTCCCAGTGCTGTCGTGCCTGTAGATAGGGTGCCAAAGCACCGTGAAGAGCTGCAAGAGCTTTCAGGGCTGGGCCCTTCCTTGTGGGAGAAGGAGCCGGACGTTTGCCTTTTCGGCAAGAGGCTCTTTCGCTGCCGAGCTCCATGAAATGTTGCGCCTCTGGGAAAGCACAGATCCCCAGTGCTGTTGTGCCTGTAGATAGGGCGCCAAGGCACCGTGAAGAGCAGCAAGAGCTTTCAGGGCTGGACCCTTCCTTGTGGGAGAAGGAGCCGGACGTTTGCCTTTTCGGCAAGAGGCTCTTTCGCTGCCGAGCGCCATGAGATGTTGCCTCTCTGGGAAAGCACAGATCCCCAGTGCTGTTGTGCCTGTAGATAGGGTGCCAAGGGTAGGTGAAGAGCAGCAAGAGCTTTCAGGGCTGGGCCCTTCCTTGTGGGAGAAGGAGCCGGACGTTTGCCATTTCGGCAAGAGGCTCTGCCGCGGCCGAGCGCCATGAGATGTTGAGTCTCTGGGAAAGCACAGATCCCCAGTGCTGTTGTGCCTGTAGATAGGGCGCCAAGGCACCATGAAGAGCAGCAAGAGCTTTCAGGGCTGGGCCCTTCCTTGTGGGAGAAGGAGCCGGACGTTTGCCTTCTCGGCAAGAGGCTCTGCCGCGGCCGAGCGCCATGAGATGTTGCGTCTCTGGAAAAGCAGAGATGCCCACTGCTGTTGTGCCTGTAGATAGGGCGCCAAGGGTAGGTGAAGAGCAGCAAGAGCTTTCAGGGCTGGGCCCTTCCTTGTGGGAGAAGGAGCCGGACGTTTGCCTTTTCGGCAAGAGGCTCTTTCGCTGCCGAGCGCCATGAGATGTTGCGTCTCTGGGAAAGAACAGATCCCCACTGCTGTTGTGCCTGTAGATAGGGCGCCAAGGCACCGTGAAGAGCAGCAAGAGCTTTCAGGGCTGGGCCCTTCCTTGTGGGAGAAGGAGCCGGACGTTTGCCTTCTCGGCAAGAGGCTCTTCCGCTGCCGAGCGCCATGAGATGTTGCGTCTCTGGGAAAGCACAGATCCCCAGTGCTGTTGTGCCTGTAGATAGGGCGCCAAGGCACCGTGAAGAGCAGCAAGAGCTTTCAGGGCTGGGCCCTTCCTTGTGGGAGAAGGAGCCGGACGTTTGCCTTCTCGGCAAGAGGCTCTTTTGCTGCCGAGCGCCATGAGATGTTGAGTCTCTGGGAAAGCACAGATCCCCAGTGCTGTTGTGCCTGTAGATAGGGCGCCAAGGCACCGTGAAGAGCAGCAAGAGCTTTCAGGGCTGGGCCCTTCCTTGCGGGAGAAGGAGCCGGACGTTTACCTTCTCGGCAAGAGGCTCTTTCGCTGCCGAGCGCCATGAGATGTTGCCTCTGTGGGAAAGCACAGATATCCAGTGCTGTTGTGCCTGTAGATAGGGCGCCAAGGATAGGTGAAGAGCAGCAAGAGCTTTCAGGGCTGGGCCCTTCCTTGTGGGAGAAGGAGCCGGACGTTTGCCTTTTCGGCAAGAGGCTCTTTCGCTGCCGAGCTCCATGAGATGTTGCGTCTCTGGGAAAGAACAGATCCCCAGTGCTGTTGTGCCTGTAGATAGGGCGCCAAGGGTAGGTGAAGAGCAGCAAGAGCTTTCAGGGCTGGGCCCTTCCTTGCGGGAGAAGGAGCCGGACGTTTGCCTACCCGCAAGAGGTTCTTTCGCTGCCGAGCGCCATGAGATGTTGCGTCTCTGGGAAAGCACAGATATCCAGTGCTGTTGTGCCTGTAGATAGGGCGCCAAGGCACCGTGAAGGTCAGCAAGAGCTTTCAGGGCTGGGCCCTTCCTTGTGGGAGAAGGAGCCGGACGTTTGCCTTCTCGGTAAGAGGCTCTTTCGCTGCCGAGCGCCATGAGATGTTGCCTCTCTGGGAAAGCACAGATTCCCAGTGCTGTCGTGCCTGTAGATAGGGTGCCAAAGCACCGTGAAGAGCTGCAAGAGCTTTCAGGGCTGGGCCCTTCCTTGTGGGAGAAGGAGCCGGACGTTTGCCTTTTCGGCAAGAGGCTCTTTCGCTGCCGAGCTCCATGAGATGTTGCGCCTCTGGGAAAGCACAGATCCCCAGTGCTTTTGTGCCTGTAGATAGGGCGCCAAGGGTAGGTGAAGAGCAGCAAGAGCTTTCAGGGCTGGGCCCTTCCTTGTGGGAGAAGGAGCCGGACGTTTGCCTTTTCGGCAAGAGGCTCTTTCGCTGCCGAGCTCCATGAAATGTTGCGCCTCTGGGAAAGCACAGATCCCCAGTGCTGTTGTGCCTGTAGATAGGGCGCCAAGGGTAGGTGAAGAGCAGCAAGAGCTTTCAGGGCTGGGCCCTTCCTTGTGGGAGAAGGAGCCGGACGTTTGCCTTTTCGGCAAGAGGCTCTGCCGCGGCCGAGCGCCATGAGATGTTGCGTCTCTGGGAAAGCAGAGATGCCCACTTCTGTTGTGCCTGTAGATAGGGCGCCAAGGCACCGTGAAGAGCAGCAAGAGCTTTCAGGGCTGGGCCCTTCCTTGTGGGAGAAGGAGCCGGACGTTTGCCTTTTCGGCAAGATGATCTGCCGTGGCCGAACGCCATGAGATGTTGCATCTCTGGGAAAGAACAGATCCCCACTGCTGTTGTGCCTGTAGATAGGGCGCCAAGGCACCGTGAAGAGCAGCAAGAGCTTTCAGGGCTGGGCCCTTCCTTGTGGGAGAAGGAGCCGGACGTTTGCCTTCTTGGCAAGAGGCTCTTCCGCTGCCGAGCGCCATGAGATGTTGCGTCTCTGGGAAAGCACAGATACCCAGTGCTGTTGTGCCTGTAGATAGGGCGCCAAGGGTAGGTGAAGAGCAGCAAGAGCTTTCAGGGCTGGGCCCTTCCTTGTGGGAGAAGGAGCCGGACGTTTGCCGTCTCAGCAAGAGGCTCTTTCGCTGCCGAGCGCTATGAGATGTTGCCTCTCTGGGAAAGCACAGATCCCCAGTGCTGTTGTGCCTGTAGATAAGGCGCCAAGGCACCGTGAAGAGCAGCAAGAGCTTTCAGGGCTGGGCCCTTCCTTGTGGCAGAAGGAGCCGGACGTTTGCCTTCTCGGCAAGAGGCTTATTCGCTGCCAAGAGCCATGAGATGTTGAGCCTCTGGGAAAGCACAGATCCCCAGTGCTTTGTGCCTGTAGATAGGGCGCCAAGGGTAGGTGAAGAGCAGCAAGAGCTTTCAGGGCTGGGCCCTTCCTTGTGGCAGAAGGAGACGGACGTTTGCCTTTTCGGCAAGAGGCTCTGCCGCGGCCGAGCGCTATGAGATGTTGCGTCTCTGGGAAAGCACAGATCCCCAGTGCTGTTGTGCCTGTAGATAGGGAGCCAAGGGTAGGTGAAGAGCAGCAAGAGCTTTCAGGGCTGGACCCTTCCTTGTGGGAGAAGGAGCCGGACGTTTGCCTTCTCGGCAAGAGGCTGATTCGCTGCCGAGCGCCATGAGATGTTGAGTCTCTGGGAAAGCACAGATCCCCAGTGCTGTTGTGCCTGTAGATAGGGCGCCAAGGCACCATGAAGAGCAGCAAGAGCTTTCAGGGCTGGGCCCTTCCTTGTGGGAGAAGGAGCCGGACGTTTGCCTTCTCGGCAAGAGGCTCTGCCGCGGCCGAGCGCCATGAGATGTTGCGTCTCTGGGAAAGCAGAGATGCCCACTGCTGTTGTGCCTGTAGATAGGGCGCCAAGGCACCGTGAAGAGCAGCAAGAGCTTTCAGGGCTGGGCCCTTCCTTGTGGCAGAAGGAGCCGGACGTTTGCCTTTTCGGCAAGAGGCTCTGCCGCGGCCGAGCGCCATGAGATGTTGCGTCTCTGGGAAAGCACAGATCCCCAGTGCTGTTGTGCCTGTAGATAGGGTTCCAAGGGTAGGTGAAGAGCAGCAAGAGCTTTCAGGGCTGGGCCCTTCCTTGTGGGAGAAGGAGCCGGACGTTTGCCTTTTCGGCAAGAGGCTCTTTCGCTGCCGAGCGCCATGAGATGTTGCCTCTCTGGGAAAGCACAGATCCCCAGTGCTGTTGTGCCTGTAGATAGGGCGCCAAGGGTAGGTGAAGAGCAGCAAGAGCTTTCAGGGCTGGGCCCTTCCTTGTGGGAGAAGGAGCCGGACGTTTGCCATTTCGGCAAGAGGCTCTGCCGCGGCCGAGCGCCATGAGATGTTGAGTCTCTGGGAAAGCACAGATCCCCAGTGCTGTTGTGCCTGTAGATAGGGCGCCAAGGCACCATGAAGAGCAGCAAGAGCTTTCAGGGCTGGGCCCTTCCTTGTGGGAGAAGGAGCCGGACGTTTGCCTTCTCGGCAAGAGGCTCTGCCGCGGCCGAGCGCCATGAGATGTTGCGTCTCTGGAAAAGCAGAGATGCCCACTGCTGTTGTACCTGTAGATAGGGCGCCAAGGGTAGGTGAAGAGCAGCAAGAGCTTTCAGGGCTGGGCCCTTCCTTGTGGGAGAAGGAGCCGGACGTTTGCCTTTTCGGCAAGAGGCTCTGCCGCGGCCGAGCGCCATGAGATGTTGCGTCTCTGGGAAAGCACAGATCCCCACTGCTGTTGTGCCTGTAGATAGGGCGCCAAGGCACCGTGAAGAGCAGCAAGAGCTTTCAGGGCTGGGCCCTTCCTTGTGGGAGAAGGAGCCGGACGTTTGCCTTTTCGGCAAGATGATCTGCCGTGGCCGAACGCCATGAGATGTTGCATCTCTGGGAAAGAACAGATCCCCACTGCTGTTGTGCCTGTAGATAGGGCGCCAAGGCACCGTGAAGAGCAGCAAGAGCTTTCAGGGCTGGGCCCTTCCTTGTGGGAGAAGGAGCCGGACGTTTGCCTTCTTGGCAAGAGGCTCTTCCGCTGCCGAGCGCCATGAGATGTTGCGTCTCTGGGAAAGCACAGATACCCAGTGCTGTTGTGCCTGTAGATAGGGCGCCAAGGGTAGGTGAAGAGCAGCAAGAGCTTTCAGGGCTGGGCCCTTCCTTGTGGGAGAAGGAGCCGGACGTTTGCCGTCTCAGCAAGAGGCTCTTTCGCTGCCGAGCGCTATGAGATGTTGCCTCTCTGGGAAAGCACAGATCCCCAGTGCTGTTGTGCCTGTAGATAAGGCGCCAAGGCACCGTGAAGAGCAGCAAGAGCTTTCAGGGCTGGGCCCTTCCTTGTGGCAGAAGGAGCCGGACGTTTGCCTTCTCGGCAAGAGGCTTATTCGCTGCCAAGAGCCATGAGATGTTGAGCCTCTGGGAAAGCACAGATCCCCAGTGCTTTGTGCCTGTAGATAGGGCGCCAAGGGTAGGTGAAGAGCAGCAAGAGCTTTCAGGGCTGGGCCCTTCCTTGTGGGAGAAGGAGCCGGACGTTTGCCTTCTCGGCAAGAGGCTGATTCGCTGCCGAGCGCCATGAGATGTTGCGTCTATGGGAAAGCACAGATCCCCAGTGCTGTTGTGCCTGTAGATAGGGCGCCAAGGGTAGGTGAAGAGCAGCAAGAGCTTTCAGGGCTGGGCCCTTCCTTGTGGGAGAAGGAGCCGGACGTTTGCCATTTCGGCAAGAGGCTCATTCGCTGCCGAGCGCCATGAGATGTTGAGTCTCTGGGAAAGCACAGATCCCCAGTGCTGTTGTGCCTGTAGATAGGGCGCCAAGGCACCATGAAGAGCAGCAAGAGCTTTCAGGGCTGGGCCCTTCCTTGTGGGAGAAGGAGCCGGACGTTTGCCTTCTCGGCAAGAGGCTCTGCCGCGGCCGAGCGCCATGAGATGTTGCGTCTCTGGGAAAGCAGAGATGCCCACTGCTGTTGTGCCTGTAGATAGGGCGCCAAGGCACCGTGAAGAGCAGCAAGAGCTTTCAGGGCTGGGCCCTTCCTTGTGGCAGAAGGAGCCGGACGTTTGCCTTTTCGGCAAGAGGCTCTGCCGCGGCCGAGCGCCATGAGATGTTGCGTCTCTGGGAAAGCACAGATCCCCAGTGCTGTTGTGCCTGTAGATAGGGTTCCAAGGGTAGGTGAAGAGCAGCAAGAGCTTTCAGGGCTGGGCCCTTCCTTGTGGGAGAAGGAGCCGGACGTTTGCCTTTTCGGCAAGAGGCTCTTTCGCTGCCGAGCGCCATGAGATGTTGCCTCTCTGGGAAAGCACAGATCCCCAGTGCTGTTGTGCCTGTAGATAGGGCGCCAAGGGTAGGTGAAGAGCAGCAAGAGCTTTCAGGGCTGGGCCCTTCCTTGTGGGAGAAGGAGCCGGACGTTTGCCATTTCGGCAAGAGGCTCTGCCGCGGCCGAGCGCCATGAGATGTTGAGTCTCTGGGAAAGCACAGATCCCCAGTGCTGTTGTGCCTGTAGATAGGGCGCCAAGGCACCATGAAGAGCAGCAAGAGCTTTCAGGGCTGGGCCCTTCCTTGTGGGAGAAGGAGCCGGACGTTTGCCTTCTCGGCAAGAGGCTCTGCCGCGGCCGAGCGCCATGAGATGTTGCGTCTCTGGAAAAGCAGAGATGCCCACTGCTGTTGTACCTGTAGATAGGGCGCCAAGGGTAGGTGAAGAGCAGCAAGAGCTTTCAGGGCTGGGCCCTTCCTTGTGGGAGAAGGAGCCGGACGTTTGCCTTTTCGGCAAGAGGCTCTGCTGCGGCCGAGCGCCATGAGATGTTGCGTCTCTGGGAAAGCACAGATCCCCACTGCTGTTGTGCCTGTAGATAGGGCGCCAAGGGTAGGTGAAGAGAAGCAAGAGCTTTCAGGGCTGGGCCCTTCCTTGTGGGAGAAGGAGCCGGACGTTTGCCTTCTCGGCAAGAGGATTTTTCGCTGCCGAGCGCCATGAGATGTTGAGTCTCTGGGAAAGCACAGATCCCCAGTGCTGTTGTGCCTGTAGATAGGGCGCCAAGGGTAGGTGAAGAGCAGCAAGAGCTTTCAGGGCTGGGCCCTTCCTTGTGGGAGAAGGAGACGGACGTTTGCCTTTTCGGCAAGAGGCTCTTTCGCTGCCGAGCTCCATGAGATGTCGCGTCTCTGGGAAAGCACAGATCCCCAGTGCTGTTGTGCCTGTAGATAGGGCACCAAGGGTAGGTGAAGAGCAGCAAGAGCTTTCAGGGCTGGGCCCTTCCTTGTGGGAGAAGGAGCCGGACGTTTGCCTTTTCGGCAAGAGGGTCTGCCGCGGCCGAGCGCCATGAGACGTTGCGTCTCTGGGAAAGCACAGATCCCCAGTGCTGTTGTGCCTGTAGATAGGGTTCCAAGGGTAGGTGAAGAGCAGCAAGAGCTTTCAGGGCTGGGCCCTTCCTTGTGGGAGAAGGAGCCGGACGTTTGCCTTTTCGGCAAGAGGCTCTTCCGCTGCCGAGCGCCATGAGATGTTGCGCCTCGGGGAAAGCACAGATCCCCAGTGCTGTTGTGCCTGTGGATAGGGCGCCAAGGCACCGTGAAGAGCAGCAAGAGCTTTCAGGGCTGGGCCCTTCCTTGTGGGAGAAGGAGCCAGACGTTTGACTTTTCGGCAAGAGGTTCTGCCGCGGCCGAGCGCCATGAGATGTTGCGTCTCGGGAAAGCACAGATCGCCACTGCTGTTGTGCCTGTAGATAGGGCGCCAAGGGTTGGTGAAGAGCAGCAAGAGCTTTCAGGGCTGGGCCCTTCCTTGTGGGAGAAGGAGCCGGACGTTTGCCTTTTCGGCAAGAGGCTCTTTCGCTGCCGAGCGCCATGAGATGTTGCCTCTCTGGGAAAGCACAGATCCCCAGTGCTGTTGTGCCTGTAGATAGGGTTCCAAGGGTAGGTGAAGAGCAGCAAGAGCTTTCAGGGCTGGGCCCTTCCTTGTGGGAGAAGGAGCCGGACGTTAGCCATTTCGGCAAGAGGCACTGCCGCGGCTGAGCGCCATGAGATGTTGAGTCTCTGGGAAAGCACAGATCCCCAGTGCTGTTGTGCCTGTAGATAGGGCGCCAAGGCACCGTGAAGAGCAGCAAGAGCTTTCAGGGCTGGGCCCTTCCTTGTGGGAGAAGGAGCCGGACGTTTGCCTTTTCGGCAAGAGGCTCTGCCGCGGCCGAGCGCCATGAGATGTTGCGTCTCTTGGAAAGCACAGATCCCCAGTGCTGTTGTGCCTGTAGATAGGGCGCCAAGGCACCGTGAAGAGCAGCAAGAGCTTTCAGGGCTGGGCCCTTCCTTGTGGGAGAAGGAGCCGGACGTTTCCCTTTTCGGCAAGAGGCTCTTTCGCTGCCGAGCTCCATGAGATGTTGCGTCTCTGGGAAAGCACAGATCCCCAGTGCTGTTGTGCCTGTAGATAGGGCGCCAAGGGTAGGTGAAGAGCAGCAAGAGCTTTCAGGGCTGGGCCCTTCCTTGTGGGAGAAGGAGCCGGATGTTTGCCTTTTCGGCAAGAGGCTCTGCCGCGGCCGAGCGCCATGAGATGTTGCGTCTCTGGGAAAGCACAGATCCCCAGTGCTGTTGTGCCTGTAGATAGGGCGCCAAGGGTAGGTGAAGAGCAGCAAGAGCTTTCAGGGCTGGGCCCTTCCTTGTGGGAGAAGGAGCCGGACGTTTGCCTTCTCGGCAAGAGGCTGATTCGCTGCCGAGCGCCATGAGATGTTGCGTCTCTGGGAAAGCACAGATCCCCAGTGCTGTTGTGCCTGTAGATAGGGCGCCAAGGGTAGGTGAAGAGCAGCAAGAGCTTTCAGGGCTGGGCCCTTCCTTGTGGGAGAAGGAGCCGGACGTTTGCCATTTCGGCAAGAGGCTCATTCGCTGCCGAGCGCCATGAGATGTTGAGTCTCTGGGAAAGCACAGATCCCCAGTGCTGTTGTGCCTGTAGATAGGGCGCCAAGGCACCATGAAGAGCAGCAAGAGCTTTCAGGGCTGGGCCCTTCCTTGTGGGAGAAGGAGCCGGACGTTTGCCTTCTCGGCAAGAGGCTCTGCCGCGGCCGAGCGCCATGAGATGTTGCGTCTCTGGGAAAGCAGAGATCCCCAGTGTTGTGCCTGTAGATAGGGCGCCAAGGCACCATGAAGAGCAGCAAGAGCTTTCAGGGCTGGGCCCTTCCTTGTGGGAGAAGGAGCCGGACGTTTGCCTTCTCGGCAAGAGGCTCTGCCGCGGCCGAGCGCCATGAGATGTTGCGTCTCTGGAAAAGCAGAGATGCCCACTGCTGTTGTACCTGTAGATAGGGCGCCAAGGGTAGGTGAAGAGCAGCAAGAGCTTTCAGGGCTGGGCCCTTCCTTGTGGGAGAAGGAGCCGGACGTTTGCCTTTTCGGCAAGAGGCTCTGCCGCGGCCGAGCGCCATGAGATGTTGCGTCTCTGGGAAAGCACAGATCCCCACTGCTGTTGTGCCTGTAGATAGGGCGCCAAGGCACCGTGAAGAGCAGCAAGAGCTTTCAGGGCTGGGCCCTTCCTTGTGGGAGAAGGAGCCGGACGTTTGCCTTTTCGGCAAGATGATCTGCCGTGGCCGAACGCCATGAGATGTTGCATCTCTGGGAAAGAACAGATCCCCACTGCTGTTGTGCCTGTAGATAGGGCGCCAAGGCACCGTGAAGAGCAGCAAGAGCTTTCAGGGCTGGGCCCTTCCTTGTGGGAGAAGGAGCCGGACGTTTGCCTTCTTGGCAAGAGGCTCTTCCGCTGCCGAGCGCCATGAGATGTTGCGTCTCTGGGAAAGCACAGATACCCAGTGCTGTTGTGCCTGTAGATAGGGCGCCAAGGGTAGGTGAAGAGCAGCAAGAGCTTTCAGGGCTGGGCCCTTCCTTGTGGGAGAAGGAGCCGGACGTTTGCCGTCTCAGCAAGAGGCTCTTTCGCTGCCGAGCGCTATGAGATGTTGCCTCTCTGGGAAAGCACAGATCCCCAGTGCTGTTGTGCCTGTAGATAAGGCGCCAAGGCACCGTGAAGAGCAGCAAGAGCTTTCAGGGCTGGGCCCTTCCTTGTGGCAGAAGGAGCCGGACGTTTGCCTTCTCGGCAAGAGGCTTATTCGCTGCCAAGAGCCATGAGATGTTGAGCCTCTGGGAAAGCACAGATCCCCAGTGCTTTGTGCCTGTAGATAGGGCGCCAAGGGTAGGTGAAGAGCAGCAAGAGCTTTCAGGGCTGGGCCCTTCCTTGTGGGAGAAGGAGCCGGACGTTTGCCTTCTCGGCAAGAGGCTGATTCGCTGCCGAGCGCCATGAGATGTTGCGTCTATGGGAAAGCACAGATCCCCAGTGCTGTTGTGCCTGTAGATAGGGCGCCAAGGGTAGGTGAAGAGCAGCAAGAGCTTTCAGGGCTGGGCCCTTCCTTGTGGGAGAAGGAGCCGGACGTTTGCCATTTCGGCAAGAGGCTCATTCGCTGCCGAGCGCCATGAGATGTTGAGTCTCTGGGAAAGCACAGATCCCCAGTGCTGTTGTGCCTGTAGATAGGGCGCCAAGGCACCATGAAGAGCAGCAAGAGCTTTCAGGGCTGGGCCCTTCCTTGTGGGAGAAGGAGCCGGACGTTTGCCTTCTCGGCAAGAGGCTCTGCCGCGGCCGAGCGCCATGAGATGTTGCGTCTCTGGGAAAGCAGAGATGCCCACTGCTGTTGTGCCTGTAGATAGGGCGCCAAGGCACCGTGAAGAGCAGCAAGAGCTTTCAGGGCTGGGCCCTTCCTTGTGGCAGAAGGAGCCGGACGTTTGCCTTTTCGGCAAGAGGCTCTGCCGCGGCCGAGCGCCATGAGATGTTGCGTCTCTGGGAAAGCACAGATCCCCAGTGCTGTTGTGCCTGTAGATAGGGTTCCAAGGGTAGGTGAAGAGCAGCAAGAGCTTTCAGGGCTGGGCCCTTCCTTGTGGGAGAAGGAGCCGGACGTTTGCCTTTTCGGCAAGAGGCTCTTTCGCTGCCGAGCGCCATGAGATGTTGCCTCTCTGGGAAAGCACAGATCCCCAGTGCTGTTGTGCCTGTAGATAGGGCGCCAAGGGTAGGTGAAGAGCAGCAAGAGCTTTCAGGGCTGGGCCCTTCCTTGTGGGAGAAGGAGCCGGACGTTTGCCATTTCGGCAAGAGGCTCTGCCGCGGCCGAGCGCCATGAGATGTTGAGTCTCTGGGAAAGCACAGATCCCCAGTGCTGTTGTGCCTGTAGATAGGGCGCCAAGGCACCATGAAGAGCAGCAAGAGCTTTCAGGGCTGGGCCCTTCCTTGTGGGAGAAGGAGCCGGACGTTTGCCTTCTCGGCAAGAGGCTCTGCCGCGGCCGAGCGCCATGAGATGTTGCGTCTCTGGAAAAGCAGAGATGCCCACTGCTGTTGTACCTGTAGATAGGGCGCCAAGGGTAGGTGAAGAGCAGCAAGAGCTTTCAGGGCTGGGCCCTTCCTTGTGGGAGAAGGAGCCGGACGTTTGCCTTTTCGGCAAGAGGCTCTGCTGCGGCCGAGCGCCATGAGATGTTGCGTCTCTGGGAAAGCACAGATCCCCACTGCTGTTGTGCCTGTAGATAGGGCGCCAAGGGTAGGTGAAGAGAAGCAAGAGCTTTCAGGGCTGGGCCCTTCCTTGTGGGAGAAGGAGCCGGACGTTTGCCTTCTCGGCAAGAGGATTTTTCGCTGCCGAGCGCCATGAGATGTTGAGTCTCTGGGAAAGCACAGATCCCCAGTGCTGTTGTGCCTGTAGATAGGGCGCCAAGGGTAGGTGAAGAGCAGCAAGAGCTTTCAGGGCTGGGCCCTTCCTTGTGGGAGAAGGAGACGGACGTTTGCCTTTTCGGCAAGAGGCTCTTTCGCTGCCGAGCTCCATGAGATGTCGCGTCTCTGGGAAAGCACAGATCCCCAGTGCTGTTGTGCCTGTAGATAGGGCACCAAGGGTAGGTGAAGAGCAGCAAGAGCTTTCAGGGCTGGGCCCTTCCTTGTGGGAGAAGGAGCCGGACGTTTGCCTTTTCGGCAAGAGGGTCTGCCGCGGCCGAGCGCCATGAGACGTTGCGTCTCTGGGAAAGCACAGATCCCCAGTGCTGTTGTGCCTGTAGATAGGGTTCCAAGGGTAGGTGAAGAGCAGCAAGAGCTTTCAGGGCTGGGCCCTTCCTTGTGGGAGAAGGAGCCGGACGTTTGCCTTTTCGGCAAGAGGCTCTTCCGCTGCCGAGCGCCATGAGATGTTGCGCCTCGGGGAAAGCACAGATCCCCAGTGCTGTTGTGCCTGTGGATAGGGCGCCAAGGCACCGTGAAGAGCAGCAAGAGCTTTCAGGGCTGGGCCCTTCCTTGTGGGAGAAGGAGCCAGACGTTTGACTTTTCGGCAAGAGGTTCTGCCGCGGCCGAGCGCCATGAGATGTTGCGTCTCGGGAAAGCACAGATCGCCACTGCTGTTGTGCCTGTAGATAGGGCGCCAAGGGTTGGTGAAGAGCAGCAAGAGCTTTCAGGGCTGGGCCCTTCCTTGTGGGAGAAGGAGCCGGACGTTTGCCTTTTCGGCAAGAGGCTCTTTCGCTGCCGAGCGCCATGAGATGTTGCCTCTCTGGGAAAGCACAGATCCCCAGTGCTGTTGTGCCTGTAGATAGGGTTCCAAGGGTAGGTGAAGAGCAGCAAGAGCTTTCAGGGCTGGGCCCTTCCTTGTGGGAGAAGGAGCCGGACGTTAGCCATTTCGGCAAGAGGCACTGCCGCGGCTGAGCGCCATGAGATGTTGAGTCTCTGGGAAAGCACAGATCCCCAGTGCTGTTGTGCCTGTAGATAGGGCGCCAAGGCACCGTGAAGAGCAGCAAGAGCTTTCAGGGCTGGGCCCTTCCTTGTGGGAGAAGGAGCCGGACGTTTGCCTTTTCGGCAAGAGGCTCTGCCGCGGCCGAGCGCCATGAGATGTTGCGTCTCTTGGAAAGCACAGATCCCCAGTGCTGTTGTGCCTGTAGATAGGGCGCCAAGGCACCGTGAAGAGCAGCAAGAGCTTTCAGGGCTGGGCCCTTCCTTGTGGGAGAAGGAGCCGGACGTTTCCCTTTTCGGCAAGAGGCTCTTTCGCTGCCGAGCTCCATGAGATGTTGCGTCTCTGGGAAAGCACAGATCCCCAGTGCTGTTGTGCCTGTAGATAGGGCGCCAAGGGTAGGTGAAGAGCAGCAAGAGCTTTCAGGGCTGGGCCCTTCCTTGTGGGAGAAGGAGCCGGATGTTTGCCTTTTCGGCAAGAGGCTCTGCCGCGGCCGAGCGCCATGAGATGTTGCGTCTCTGGGAAAGCACAGATCCCCAGTGCTGTTGTGCCTGTAGATAGGGCGCCAAGGGTAGGTGAAGAGCAGCAAGAGCTTTCAGGGCTGGGCCCTTCCTTGTGGGAGAAGGAGCCGGACGTTTGCCTTCTCGGCAAGAGGCTGATTCGCTGCCGAGCGCCATGAGATGTTGCGTCTCTGGGAAAGCACAGATCCCCAGTGCTGTTGTGCCTGTAGATAGGGCGCCAAGGGTAGGTGAAGAGCAGCAAGAGCTTTCAGGGCTGGGCCCTTCCTTGTGGGAGAAGGAGCCGGACGTTTGCCATTTCGGCAAGAGGCTCATTCGCTGCCGAGCGCCATGAGATGTTGAGTCTCTGGGAAAGCACAGATCCCCAGTGCTGTTGTGCCTGTAGATAGGGCGCCAAGGCACCATGAAGAGCAGCAAGAGCTTTCAGGGCTGGGCCCTTCCTTGTGGGAGAAGGAGCCGGACGTTTGCCTTCTCGGCAAGAGGCTCTGCCGCGGCCGAGCGCCATGAGATGTTGCGTCTCTGGGAAAGCAGAGATCCCCAGTGTTGTGCCTGTAGATAGGGCGCCAAGGCACCATGAAGAGCAGCAAGAGCTTTCAGGGCTGGGCCCTTCCTTGTGGGAGAAGGAGCCGGACGTTTGCCTTCTCGGCAAGAGGCTCTGCCGCGGCCGAGCGCCATGAGATGTTGCGTCTCTGGAAAAGCAGAGATGCCCACTGCTGTTGTACCTGTAGATAGGGCGCCAAGGGTAGGTGAAGAGCAGCAAGAGCTTTCAGGGCTGGGCCCTTCCTTGTGGGAGAAGGAGCCGGACGTTTGCCTTTTCGGCAAGAGGCTCTGCCGCGGCCGAGCGCCATGAGATGTTGCGTCTCTGGGAAAGCACAGATCCCCAGTGCTGTTGTGCCTGTAGATAGGGCGCCAAGGGTAGGTGAAGAGCAGCAAGAGCTTTCAGGGCTGGGCCCTTCCTTGTGGGAGAAGGAGCCGGACGTTTGCCTTCTCGGCAAGAGGATTTTTCGCTGCCGAGCGCCATGAGATGTTGAGTCTCTGGGAAAGCACAGATCCCCAGTGCTGTTGTGCCTGTAGATAGGGCGCCAAGGCACCGTGAAGAGCAGCAAGAGCTTTCAGGGCTGGGCCCTTCCTTGTGGGAGAAGGAGACGGACGTTTGCCTTTTCGGCAAGAGGCTCTTTCGCTGCCGAGCTCCATGAGATGTCGCGTCTCTGAGAAAGCACAGATCCCCAGTGCTGTTGTGCCTGTAGATAGGGCACCAAGGGTAGGTGAAGAGCAGCAAGAGCTTTCAGGTCTGGGCCCTTCCTTGTGGGAGAAGGAGCCGGACGTTTGCCTTTTCGGCAAGAGGGTCTGCCGCGGCCGAGCGCCATGAGACGTTGCGTCTCTGGGAAAGCACAGATCCCCAGTGCTGTTGTGCCTGTAGATAGGGCGCCAAGGCACCATGAAGAGCAGCAAGAGCTTTCAGGGCTGGGCCCTTCCTTGTGGGAGAAGGAGCCGGACGTTTGCCTTCTCGGCAAGAGGCTCTGCCGCGGCCGAGCGCCATGAGATGTTGCGTCTCTGGAAAAGCAGAGATGCCCACTGCTGTTGTACCTGTAGATAGGGCGCCAAGGGTAGGTGAAGAGCAGCAAGAGCTTTCAGGGCTGGGCCCTTCCTTGTGGGAGAAGGAGCCGGACGTTTGCCTTTTCGGCAAGAGGCTCTGCCGCGGCCGAGCGCCATGAGATGTTGCGTCTCTGGGAAAGCACAGATCCCCACTGCTGTTGTGCCTGTAGATAGGGCGCCAAGGGTAGGTGAAGAGAAGCAAGAGCTTTCAGGGCTGGGCCCTTCCTTGTGGGAGAAGGAGCCGGACGTTTGCCTTCTCGGCAAGAGGATTTTTCGCTGCCGAGCGCCATGAGATGTTGAGTCTCTGGGAAAGCACAGATCCCCAGTGCTGTTGTGCCTGTAGATAGGGCGCCAAGGGTAGGTGAAGAGCAGCAAGAGCTTTCAGGGCTGGGCCCTTCCTTGTGGGAGAAGGAGACGGACGTTTGCCTTTTCGGCAAGAGGCTCTTTCGCTGCCGAGCTCCATGAGATGTCGCGTCTCTGGGAAAGCACAGATCCCCAGTGCTGTTGTGCCTGTAGATAGGGCACCAAGGGTAGGTGAAGAGCAGCAAGAGCTTTCAGGGCTGGGCCCTTCCTTGTGGGAGAAGGGGCCGGACGTTTGCCTTTTCGGCAAGAGGGTCTGCCGCGGCCGAGCGCCATGAGACGTTGCGTCTCTGGGAAAGCACAGATCCCCAGTGCTGTTGTGCCTGTAGATAGGGTTCCAAGGGTAGGTGAAGAGCAGCAAGAGCTTTCAGGGCTGGGCCCTTCCTTGTGGGAGAAGGAGCCGGACGTTTGCCTTTTCGGCAAGAGGCTCTTCCGCTGCCGAGCGCCATGAGATGTTGCGCCTCGGGGAAAGCACAGATCCCCAGTGCTGTTGTGCCTGTGGATAGGGCGCCAAGGCACCGTGAAGAGCAGCAAGAGCTTTCAGGGCTGGGCCCTTCCTTGTGGGAGAAGGAGCCGGACGTTTGACTTTTCGGCAAGAGGTTCTGCCGCGGCCGAGCGCCATGAGATGTTGCGTCTCGGGGAAAGCACAGATCCCCACTGCTGTTGTGCCTGTAGATAGGGCGCCAAGGGTTGGTGAAGAGCAGCAAGAGCTTTCAGGGCTGGGCCCTTCCTTGTGGGAGAAGGAGCCGGACGTTTGCCTTTTCGGCAAGAGGCTCTTTCGCTGCCGAGCGCCATGAGATGTTGCCTCTCTGGGAAAGCACAGATCCCCAGTGCTGTTGTGCCTGTAGATAGGGTTCCAAGGGTAGGTGAAGAGCAGCAAGAGCTTTCAGGGCTGGGCCCTTCCTTGTGGGAGAAGGAGCCGGACGTTAGCCATTTCGGCAAGAGGCACTGCCGCGGCTGAGCGCCATGAGATGTTGAGTCTCTGGGAAAGCACAGATCCCCAGTGCTGTTGTGCCTGTAGATAGGGCGCCAAGGCACCGTGAAGAGCAGCAAGAGCTTTCAGGGCTGGGCCCTTCCTTGTGGGAGAAGGAGCCGGACGTTTGCCTTTTCGGCAAGAGGCTCTGCCGCGGCCGAGCGCCATGAGATGTTGCGTCTCTTGGAAAGCACAGATCCCCAGTGCTGTTGTGCCTGTAGATAGGGCGCCAAGGCACCGTGAAGAGCAGCAAGAGCTTTCAGGGCTGGGCCCTTCCTTGTGGGAGAAGGAGCCGAACGTTTCCTTTTCGGCAAGAGGCTCTTTCGCTGCCGAGCTCCATGAGATGTTGCGGTCTCTGGGAAAGCACAGATCCCCAGTGCTGTTGTGCCTGTAGATAGGGCGCCAAGGGTAGGTGAAGAGCAGCAAGAGCTTTCAGGGCTGGGCCCTTCCTTGTGGGAGAAGGAGCCGGATGTTTGCCTTTTCGGCAAGAGGCTCTGCCGCGGCCGAGCGCCATGAGATGTTGCGTCTCTGGGAAAGCACAGATCCCCAGTGCTGTTGTGCCTGTAGATAGGGGCGCCAAGGTAGGTGAAGAGCAGCAAGAGCTTTCAGGGCTGGGCCCTTCCTTGTGGGAGAAGGAGCCGGACGTTTGCCTTCTCGGCAAGAGGCTGATTCGCTGCCGAGCGCCATGAGATGTTGCGTCTCTGGGAAAGCACAGATCCCCAGTGCTGTTGTGCCTGTAGATAGGGCGCCAAGGGTAGGTGAAGAGCAGCAAGAGCTTTCAGGGCTGGGCCCTTCCTTGTGGGAGAAGGAGCCGGACGTTTGCCATTTCGGCAAGAGGCTCATTCGCTGCCGAGCGCCATGAGATGTTGAGTCTCTGGGAAAGCACAGATCCCCAGTGCTGTTGTGCCTGTAGATAGGGCGCCAAGGCACCATGAAGAGCAGCAAGAGCTTTCAGGGCTGGGCCCTTCCTTGTGGGAGAAGGAGCCGGACGTTTGCCTTCTCGGCAAGAGGCTCTGCCGCGGCCGAGCGCCATGAGATGTTGCGTCTCTGGGAAAGCAGAGATCCCCAGTGTTGTGCCTGTAGATAGGGCGCCAAGGCACCATGAAGAGCAGCAAGAGCTTTCAGGGCTGGGCCCTTCCTTGTGGGAGAAGGAGCCGGACGTTTGCCTTCTCGGCAAGAGGCTCTGCCGCGGCCGAGCGCCATGAGATGTTGCGTCTCTGGAAAAGCAGAGATGCCCACTGCTGTTGTACCTGTAGATAGGGCGCCAAGGGTAGGTGAAGAGCAGCAAGAGCTTTCAGGGCTGGGCCCTTCCTTGTGGGAGAAGGAGCCGGACGTTTGCCTTTTCGGCAAGAGGCTCTGCCGCGGCCTGAGCGCCATGAGATGTTGCGTCTCTGGGGAAAGCACAGATCCCCAGTGCTGTTGTGCCTGTAGATAGGGCGCCAAGGGTAGGTGAAGAGCAGCAAGAGCTTTCAGGGCTGGGCCCTTCCTTGTGGGAGAAGGAGCCGGACGTTTGCCTTCCTCGGCAAGAGGATTTTTCGCTGCCGAGCGCCATGAGATGTTGAGTCTCTGGGAAAGCACAGATCCCCAGTGCTGTTGTGCCTGTAGATAGGGCGCCAAGGCACCGTGAAGAGCAGCAAGAGCTTTCAGGGCTGGGCCCTTCCTTGTGGGAGAAGGAGACGGACGTTTGCCTTTTCGGCAAGAGGCTCTTTCGCTGCCGAGCTCCATGAGATGTCGCGTCTGTGAGAAAGCACAGATCCCCAGTGCTGTTGTGCCTGTAGATAGGGCACCAAGGGTAGGTGAAGAGCAGCAAGAGCTTTCAGGTCTGGGCCCTTCCTTGTGGGAGAAGGAGCCGGACGTTTGCCTTTTCGGCAAGAGGGTCTGCCGCGGCCGAGCGCCATGAGACGTTGCGTCTCTGGGAAAGCACAGATCCCCAGTGCTGTTGTGCCTGTAGATAGGGTTCCAAGGGTAGGTGAAGAGCAGCAAGAGCTTTCAGGGCTGGGCCCTTCCTTGTGGGGAGAAGGAGCCGGACGTTTGCCTTTTCGGCAAGAGGCTGATTCGCTGCCGAGCGCCATGAGATGTTGCGCCTCGGGGAAAGCACAGATCCCCAGTGCTGTTGTGCCTGTGGATAGGGCGCCAAGGCACCGTGAAGAGCAGCAAGAGCTTTCAGGGCTGGGCCCTTCCTTGTGGGAGAAGGAGCCGGACGTTTGACTTTTCGGCAAGAGGTTCTGCCGCGGCCGAGCGCCATGAGATGTTGCGTCTCGGGGAAAGCACAGATCCCCAGTGCTGTTGTGCCTGTAGATAGGGTGCCAAGGGTTGGTGAAGAGCAGCAAGAGCTTTCAGGGCTGGGCCCTTCCTTGTGGGAGAAGGAGCCGGACGTTTGCCTTTTCGGCAAGAGGCTCTTTCGCTGCCGAGCGCCATGAGATGTTGCCTCTCTGGGAAAGCACAGATCCCCAGTGCTGTTGTGCCTGTAGATAGGGTTCCAAGGGTAGGTGAAGAGCAGCAAGAGCTTTCAGGGCTGGGCCCTTCCTTGTGGGAGAAGGAGCCGGACGTTTGCCTTTTCGGCAAGAGGCTCTGCCGCGGCCGAGCGCCATGAGATGTTGCGTCTCTTGGAAAGCACAGATCCCCAGTGCTGTTCTGCCTGTAGATAGGGCACCAAGGCACCGTGAAGAGCAGCAAGAGCTTTCAGGGCTGGGCCCTTCCTTGTGGGAGAAGGAGCCGGACGTTTCCCTTTTCGCAAGAGGCTCTTTCGCTGCCCGAGCTCCATGAGATGTTGCGTCTCTGGGAAAGCACAGATCCCCAGTGCTGTTGTGCCTGTAGATACGGCGCCAAGGGTAGGTGAAGAGCAGCAAGAGCTTTCAGGGCTGGGCCCTTCCTTGTGGGAGAAGGAGCCGGATGTTTGCCTTTTCGGCAAGAGGCTCTGCCGCGGCCGAGCGCCATGAGATGTTGCGTCTCTGGGAAAGCACAGATCCCCAGTGCTGTTGTGCCTGTAGATAGGGCCGCCAAGGGTAGGTGAAGAGCAGCAAGAGCTTTCAGGGCTGGGCCCTTCTTGTGGGAGAAGGAGCCGGACGTTTGCCTTTTTGGCAAGAGGCTCTGCCGCGGCCGAGCGCCATGAGATGTTGAGCCTCTGGGAAAGCACAGATCCCCACTGCTGTTGTGCCTGTAGATAGGGCGCCAAGGCACCGTGAAGAGCAGCAAGAGCTTTCAGGGGCTGGGCCCTTCCTTGTGGGAGAAGGAGCCGGACGTTTGTCTTTTTGGCAAGAGGCTCTGCCGCGGCCGAGCGCCATGAGATGTTGAGTCTCTGGGAAAGCACAGATCCCCACTGCTCTTGTGCCTGTAGATAGGGCGCCAAGGCACCGTGAAGAGCAGCAAGAGCTTTCAGGGCTGGGCCCTTCCTTGTGGGAGAAGGAGCCGGACGTTTGCCTTTTCGGCAAGAGGATCTGCCGCGGCCGAGCGCCATGAGAAGTTGAGTCTCTGGGAAAGCACAGATCCCCAGTGCTGTTGTGCCTGTAGATAGGGCGCCAAGGGTAGGTGAAGAGCAGCAAGAGCTTTCAGGGCTGGGCCCTTCCTTGTGGGAGAAGGAGCCGGACGTTTGCCTTCTCGGCAAGAGGCTCTGTCGCTGCCGAGCGCCCTGAGATGTTGAGTCTCTGGGAAAGCAAAGATCCCCACTGCTGTTGTGCCTGCAGATAGGGCGCCAAGGCACCGTGAGGAGCAGCAAGTGCTTTCAGGGCTGGGCCCTTCCTTTTGGGAGAAGGAGCCGGACGTTTGCCTTTTCGGCAAGAGGATCTGCCGCGGCCGAGCGCCATGAGAAGTTGAGTCTCTGGGAAAGCACAGTTCCCCAGTGCTGTTGTGCCTGTAGATAGGGTTCCAAGGGTAGGTGAAGAGCAGCAAGAGCTTTCAGGGCTGGGCCCTTCCTTGTGGGAGAAGGAGCCGGACGTTTGCCTTTTCGGCAAGAGGCTCTGCCGTGGCCGAGCGCTATGTGATGTTGCGTCTCTGGGAAAGCACAGATCCCCAGTGCTGTTGTGCCTGTAGATAGGGCGCCAAGGCACCGTGAAGAGCAGCAAGAGCTTTCAGGGCTGGGCCCTTTCTTGTGGGAGAAGGAGCCGGACGTTTGCCTTTTCGGCAAGATGATCTGTCGTGGCCGAGCGCCATGAGATGTTGCATCTCTGGGAAAGCACAGATCCCCAGTGCTGTTGTGCCTGTAGATAGGGTTCCAAGGGTAGGTGAAGAGCAGCAAGAGCTTTCAGGGCTGGGCCCTTCCTTGTGGGAGAAGGAGCCGGACGTTTGCCTTTTTGGCAAGAGGCTCTGCCGCGGCCCGAGCGCCATGAGATGTTGCATCTCTGGAAAGCACAGATCCCCAGTGCTGTTGTGCCTGTAGATAGGGCGCCAAGGGTAGGTGAAGAGCAGCAAGAGCTTTCAGGGCTGGGCCCTTCCTTGTGGGAGAATGAGCCGGACGTTTGCCTTTTCGGCAAGAGGGTCTGCCGCGGCCGAGCGCCATGAGATGTTGAGTCTCTGGGAAAGCACAGATCCCCAGTGCTGTTGTGCCTGTAGATACGGCGCCAAGGGTAGGTGAAGAGCAGCAGCAGCATTCAGGGCTGGGCCCTTCCTTGTGGGAGAAGGAGCCGGACGTTTGCCTTTTCGGCAAGAGGCTCTTTCGCTGCCGAGCTCCATGAGATGTTGCGTCTCGGGGAAAGCACAGATCCCCACTGCTGTTGTGCCTGTAGATAGGGCGCCAAGGGTAGGTGAAGAGCAGCAAGAGCTTTCAGGGCTGGGCCCTTCCTTGTGGGAGAAGGAGCCGGACGTTTGCCTTCTCGGCAAGAGGCTCATTCGCTGCCGAGCGCCATGAGATGTTGCGTCTCTGGGAAAGCACAGATCCCCAGTGCTGTTGTGCCTGTAGATAGGGCGCCAAGGCACCGTGAAGAGCAGCAACAGCTTTCAGGGCTGGGCCCTTCCTTGTGGCAGAAGGAGCCGGACGTTTGCCTTTTCGGCAAGAGGCTCTGCCGCGGCTGAGCGCCATGAGATGTTCCGTCTCTGGGAAAGCACAGATCCCCACTGCTGTTGTGCCTGTACATAGGGCGCCAAGGGTAGGTGAAGAGCAGCAAGAGCTTTCAGGGCTGGGCCCTTCCTTGTGGGAGAAGGAGCCGGACGTTTGCCTTCTCGGCAAGAGGCTTTTTCGCTGCCGAGCGCCATGAGATGTTGAGTCTCTGGGAAAGCACAGATCCCCAGTGCTGTTGTGCCTGTAGATAGGGCGCCAAGGCACCGTGAAGAGCAGCAACAGCTTTCAGGGCTGGGCCCTTCCTTGTGGCAGAAGGAGCCGGACGTTTGCCTTTTCGGCAAGAGGCTCTTTCGCTGCCGAGCGCCATGAGATGTTGCGTCTCTGGGAAAGCACAGATCCCCAGTGCTGTTGTGCCTGTAGATAGGGCGCCAAGGGTAGGTGAAGAGCAGCAAGAGCTTTCAGGGCTGGGCCCTTCCTTGTGGGAGAAGGAGCCGGACGTTTGCCTTTTCGGCAAGAGGCTCTGCCGCGGGCCGAGCGCCATGAGATGTTGCGTCTCTGGGAAAGCACAGATCCCCACTGCTCTTGTGCCTATAGATAGGGTTCCAAGGGTAGGTGAAGAGCAGCAAGAGCTTTCAGGGCTGGGCCCTTCCTTGTGGGAAAAGGAGCCGGACGTTTGCCTTTTCGGCAAGAGGCTCTGCCATGGCCGAGCACCATGAGATGTTGCGTTTCTGGGAAAGCACAGATCCCCAGTACTGTTGTGCCTGTAGATAGGGTGCCAAGGGTAGGTGAAGAGCAGCAAGAGCTTTCAGGGCTGGGCCCTTCCTTGTGGGAGAAGGAGACGGACGTTTGCCTTTTCGGCAAGAGGCTCTGCCGCGTTAGAGCGCCATGAGATGTTGCGTCTCTGGGAAAGAACAGATCCCCAGTGCTGTTGTGCCTGTAGATAGGGTGCCAAGGCACCGTGAAGAGCAGCAAGAGCTTTCAGGGCTGGGCCCTTCCTTGTGGGAGAAGGAGCCGGACGTTTGCCTTTTCGGCAAGAGGTTCTTCTGCTGCTAAGCGCCATGAGATGTTGCGTCTCTGGGAAAGCACAGATCCCCAGTGCTGTTGTGCCTGTAGATAGGGCACCAAGGGTAGGTGAAGAGCAGGAAGAGCTTTCAGGGCTGGGCCCTTCCTTGTGGGAGAAGGAGCCGGACGTTTGCCTTTTCGGCAAGAGGCTCTGCCGCGGCCGAGCGCCATGAGATGTTGCGTCTCTGGGAAAGCACAGAACCCCACTGCTGTTGTGCCTGTAGATAGGGCGCCAAGGCACCGTGAAGAGCAGCAACAGCTTTCAGGGCTGGGCCCTTCCTTGTGGGAGAAGGAGCCGGACGTTTGCCTTTTCGGCAAGATGGTCTGCCGCGTTAGAGCGCCATGAGATGTTGCGTCTCTGGGAAAGCACAGATCCCCACTGCTGCTGTGCCTGTAGATAGGGCGCCAAGGCACCGTGAAGAGCAGCAAGAGCTTTCAGGGCTGGGCCCTTCCTTGTGGGAGAAGGAGCCGGACGTTTGCCTTTTCGGCAAGATGCTCTGCCGCGTCCGATCGACATGACATGTTGCGTATCTGGGAAAGCACAGATCCCCACTGCTGTTGTGCCTGTAGATAGGGTGCCAAGGGTAGGTGAAGAGCAGCAATAGCTTTCAGGGCTGGGCCCTTCCTTGTGGCAGAAGGAGACGGACGTTTGCCTTTTCAGCAAGAGGCTCTTCTGCTGCTAAGCGCCATGAGATGTTGCGTCTCTGGAAAAGCACAGATCCCCACTGCTGTTGTGCCTATAGATAGGATGCCAAGGGTAGGTGAAGAACAGCAAGAGCTTTCCGGGCTGGGCTCTTCCTTGTGGGAGAAGGAGCCGGACGTTTGCCTTTTCGGCAAGAGGCTCTGCCATGGCCGAGCACCATGAGATGTTGCGTCTCTGGGAAAGCACAGATCCCCACTGCTGTTGTGCCTCTAAATAGGGTGCCAAGGGTAGGTGAAGAGCAGCAAGAGCTTTCCGGGCTGGGCTCTTCCTTGTGGGAGAAGGAGACGGACGTTTGCCTTTTCGGCAAGAGGCTCTGCCGCGGCCGAGCGCCATGAGATGTTGCGTCTCTGGGAAAGCACAGATCCCCAGTGCTGTTGTGCCGGTAGATAGGGCGCCAAGGGTAGGTGAAGAGCAGCAAGAGCTTTCAGGGCTGGGCCCTTCCTTGTGGGAGAAGGAGCCGGACGTTTGCCTTTTCGGCAAGATGCTCTTCCGCGTTAGAGCGCCATGAGTTGTTGCGTCTCTGGGAAAGCACAGATCCCCACTGCTGCTGTGCCTGTAGATAGGGCGCCAAGGGTAGGTGAAGAGCAGCAAGAGCTTTCAGGGCTGGGCCCTTCCTTGTGGGAGAAGGAGCCGGATGTTTGCCTTTTCAGCAAGAGGCTCTTCTGCTGCTAAGCGCCATGAGATGTTGCGTCTCTGGGAAAGCACAGATCCCCAGTGCTCTTGTGCCTGTAGATAGGGCGCCAAGGGTAGGTGAAGAGCAGCAAGAGCTTTCAGGGCTGGGCCCTTCCTTGTGGGAGAAGGAGCCGGACGTTTGCCTTCTCGGCAAGAGGCTCTGCCGCGGCCGAGCGCCATGAGATGTTGCGTCTCTGGGAAAGCACAGATCCCCACTGCTGTTTTGCCTGTAGATAGGGCGCCAAGGCACCGTGAAGAGCAGCAAGAGCTTTCAGGGCTGGGCCCTTCCTTGTGGGAGAAGGAGCCGGACGTTTGCCTTTTCGGCAAGATGCTCTGCCGCGTCCGAACGACATGAGATGTTGCGTCTCTGGGAAAGCACAGATCCCCACTGCTGTTGTGCCTGTAGATAGGGCGCCAAGGCACCGAGAAGAGCATCAAGAGCTTTCAGGGCTGGGCCCTTCCTTGTGGGAGAAGGAGCCGGACGTTTGCCTTTTCAGCAAGAGGCTCTTTCGCTGCCGCGCGCCATGAGATGTTGCATCTCTGGGAAAGCACAGATCCCCAGTGCTGTTGTGCCTGTAGATAGGGCGCCAAGGCACCGTGAAGAGCAGCAAGAGCTTTCAGGGCTGGGCCCTTCCTTGTGGGAGAAGGAGCCGGACGTTTGTTTTTTCAGCAAGAGGATCTTCTGCTGCTAAGCGCCATGAGATGTTGCGTCTCTGGGAAAGCACAGATCCCCACTGCTGTTGTGCCTGTAGATAGGGCGCTATGGCACCGTGAAGAGCAGCAAGAGCTTTCAGGGCTGGGCCCTTCCTTGTGGGAGAAGGAGCCGGACGTTTGCCTTTTCGGCAAGAGGCTCTTCCGCGGCCGAACGCAATGAGATGTTGCATCTCTGGGAAAGCACAGATCCCCACTGCTGTTGTGCCTATAGATAGGGCGCTATGGCACCGTGAAGAGCAGCAAGAGCTTTCAGGGCTGGGCCCTTCCTTGTGGGAGAAGGAGCCGGACGTTTGCCTTTTCGGCAAGAGGCTCTGCCGCGGTCGAACGCAATGAGATGTTGCGTCTCTGGGAAAGCACATATCCCCACTGCTGTTTTGCCTGTAGATAGGGCGCCAAGGCACCGTAAAGAGCAGCAAGAGCTTTCAGGGCTGGGCCCTTCCTTGTGGGAGAAGGAGCCGGACATTTGCCTTTTCGGCAAGAGGCACTGCCGCGGCCGAGCGCCATGAGATGTTGCGTCTCTGGGAAAGCACAGATCCCCACTGCTGTTTTGCCTGTAGATAGGGCCCCAAGGGTAGGTGAAGAGCATCAAGAGCTTTCAGGGCTGGGCCCTTCCTTGTGGGAGAATGAGCCGGACGTTTGCCTTCTCGGCAAGAGGCTCTTCCGCTGCCGAGTGCCATGAGATGTTGCGTCTCTGGGAAAGCACAGATCCCCAGTGCTGTTGTGCCTGTAGATAGGGCGCCAAGGCACCGTGAAGAGCAGCAAGAGCTTTCAGGGCTGGGCCCTTCCTTGTGGGAGAAGGAGCCGGACGTTTGCCTTTTCGGCAAGAGGCTCTGCCGCGGCCGAGCGCCATGAGATGTTGCGTCTCTGGGAAAGCACAGATCCCCACTGCTGTTGTGCCTGTAGATAGGGTGCCAAGGGTAGGTGAAGAGCAGCAAGAGCTTTCAGGGCTGGGCCCTTCCTTGTGGGAGAAGGAGACGGACGTTTGCCTTTTCGGCAAGAGGCTCTGCCGCGCCGACCGCCATGAGATGTTGCGTCTCTGGGAAAGCACAGATCCCCAGTGCTGCTGTGCCTTTAGACAGGGCGCCAAGGGTAGGTGAAGAGCATCAAGAGCTTGCAGGGCTGGGCCCTTCCTTGTGGGAGAAGGAGCCGGACGTTTGCCTTTTCGGCAAGAGGCTCTGCCGCGGCCGAGAGCCATGAGATGTTGCGTCTCTGGGAAAGCACAGATCCCCAGTGCTGCTGTGCCTGTAGATAGGGCGCCAAGGGTAGGTGAAGAGCAGCAAGAGCTTTCAGGGCTGGGCCCTTCCTTGTGGGAGAAGGAGCTGGATGTTTGCCTTTTCTGCAAGACACATTTCTGCTGCTAAGCGCCATGAGATGTTGCGTCTCTGGGAAAGCACAGATCCCCAGTGCTGTTGTGCCTGTAGGTAGGTCGCCAAGGCACCGTGAAGAGCAGCAAGTGCTTTCAGGGCTGGGCCCTTCCTTGTGGGAGAAGGAGCCGGACGTTTGCCTTTTCGGCAAGAGGCTCTGCCGCTGCCGAGCGCCATGAGATGTTGCGTCTCTGGGAAAGCACAGATCCCCAGTGCTGTTGTGCCTGTAGATAGGGCGCCAAGGGTAGGTGAAGAGCAGCAAGAGCTTTCAGGGCTGGGCCCTTCCTTGTGGCAGAAGGAGCTGGACGTTTGCCTTCTCGGCAAGAGGCTCTGCCGCGGCCGAGCGCCATGAGATGTTGCGTCTCTGGAAAAGAACAGATCCCCACTGCTGTTGTGCCTGTAGATAGGGCGCCATGGCATCGTGAGGAACAGCAAGAGCTTTCAGGGCTGGGCCCTTCCTTGTGGGAGAAGGAGCGGGACGTTTGCCTTTTCGGCAAGAGGCTCTGCCGCGGCCGAACGCAATGAGATGTTGCGTCTCTGGGAAAGCATAGATCCCCACTGCTTTTGTGCCTATAGATAGGGCGCCAAGGCACCGTGAAGAGCAGCAAGAGCTTTCAGGGCTGGGCCCTTCCTTGTGGGAGAAGGAGCCGGACGTTTGCCTTTTCGCCAAGAGGCTCTTCCGCGGCCGAACGCAATGAGATGTTGCGTCTCTGGGAAAGCAGAGATGCCCACTGCTGTTGTGCCTGTAGATAGGGCACCAAGGGTAGGTGAAGAGCAGCAAGAGCTTTCAGGGCAGGGCCCTTCCTTGTCGGAGAAGGAGCCGGACGTTTGCCTTTTCGGCAAGAGGCTCTTCCGCGGCCAAACGCAATGAGATGTTGCGTCTCTGGGAAAGCACAGATCCCCACTGCTGTTGTGCCTATAGATAGGGCGCTATGGCACCGTGAAGAGCAGCAAGAGCTTTCAGGGCTGGGCCCTTCCTTGTGGGAGAAGGAGCCGGACGTTTGCCTTTTCGGCAAGAGGCTCTTCCGCGGCCGAACGCAATGAGATGTTGCGTCTCTGGGAGAGCACAGATATCCAGTGCTGTTGTGCCTGTAGATAGGGTGCCAAGGGTAGTTGAAGAGCAGCAAGAGCTTTCCGGGCTGGGCCTTCCTTGTGGGAGAAGGAGCCGGACGTTTACCTTTTCGGCAAGAGGCTCTGCCGCGGCCGAGCGCCATGAGATGTTGCGTCTCTGGGAAAGAACAGATCCCCACTGCTGTTGTGCCTATAGATAGGGCGCCATGGCATCGTGAGTAACAGCAAGAGCTTTCAGGGCTGGGCCCTTCCTTGTGGGAGAAGGAGCCGGACGTTTGCCTTTTCGGCAAGAGGCTCTGCCGCGGCTGAGCGCCATGAGATGTTGCGTCTCTGGGAAAGCACAGATCCCCACTGCTGTTTTGCCTGTAGATAGGGCGCCAAGGGTAGGTGAAGAGCATCAAGAGCTTTTAGGGCTGGGCCCTTCCTTGTGGGAGAAGGAGCCGGACGTTTGCCTTCTCGGCAAGAGGCTCTTTCGCTGCCGCGCGCCATGAGATGTTGCGTCTCTGGGAAAGCAGAGATGCCCACTGCTGTTGTGCCTGTAGATAGGGCGCCAAGGCACCGTGAAGAGCAGCAAGAGCTTTCAGGGCTGGGCCCTTCCTTGTGGGAGAAGGAGCCAGACGTTTGCCTTCTCGGCAAGAGGCTCTGCCGCGGACGAGCACCATGAGATGTTGCGTCTCTGGGAAAGCACAGATCCCCACTGCTGTTGTGCCTCTAGATAGGGTGCCAAGGGTAGGTGAAGAGCAGCAAGAGCTTTCAGGGCTGGGCCCTTCCTTGTGGCAGAAGGAGCCGGACGTTTACCTTTTCGGCAAGAGGCTCTGCCGCGTCCGAGCGCCATGAGATGTTGCGTCTCTGGGAAAGCACAGATCCCCAGTGCTGCTGTGCCTGTAGATAGGGCGCCAAGGGTAGGTGAAGAGCAGCAAGAGCTTTCAGGGCTGGGCCCTTCCTTGTGGGAGAAGGAGCTGGATGTTTGCCTTTTCAGCAAGACACATTTCT
Source organism: Harpia harpyja (assembly GCF_026419915.1). Lineage (NCBI taxonomy): Eukaryota > Metazoa > Chordata > Aves > Accipitriformes > Accipitridae > Harpia > Harpia harpyja. The sequence goes on along the minus strand of NW_026293144.1, from coordinate 52,155 downwards.
GCTGCTAAGCGCCATGAGATGTTGCGTCTCTGGGAAAGCACAGATCCCCAGTGCTGTTGTGCCTGTAGATAGGTCGCCAAGGCACCGTGAAGAGCAGCAAGTGCTTTCAGGGCTGGGCCCTTCCTTGTGGGAGAAGGAGCCGGACGTTTGCCTTTTCGGCAAGAGGCTCTGCCGCGGCCGAGCGCCATGAGATGTTGCGTCTCTGGGAAAGCACAGATCCCCAGTGCTGTTGTGCCTGTAGATAGGGCGCCAAGGGTAGGTGAAGAGCAGCAAGAGCTTTCAGGGCTGGGCCCTTCCTTGTGGCAGAAGGAGCCGGACGTTTACCTTTTCGGCAAGAGGCTCTGCGGCGTCTGAGCGCCATGAGATGTTGCGTCTCTGGGAAAGCACAGATCCCCAGTGCTGCTGTGCCTGTAGATAGGGCGCCAAGGGTAGGTGAAGAGCAGCAAGAGCTTTCAGGGCTGGGCCCTTCCTTGTGGGAGAAGGAGCTGGATGTTTGCCTTTTCTGCAAGACACATTTCTGCTGCTAAGCGCCATGAGATGTTGCGTCTCTGGGAAAGCACAGATCCCCAGTGCTGTTGTGCCTGTAGATAGGTCGCCAAGGCACCGTGAAGAGCAGCAAGTGCTTTCAGGGCTGGGCCCTTCCTTGTGGGAGAAGGAGCCGGACGTTTGCCTTTTCGGCAAGAGGCTCTGCCGCGGCCGAGCGCCATGAGATGTTGCGTCTCTGGGAAAGCACAGATCCCCAGTGCTGTTGTGCCTGTAGATAGGGCGCCAAGGGTAGGTGAAGAGCAGCAAGAGCTTTCAGGGCTGGGCCCTTCCTTGTGGCAGAAGGAGCCGGACGTTTGCCTTTTCGGCAAGAGGCTGTGCCGCGGCCGAGCGCCATGAGATGTTGCGTCTCTGGAAAAGAACAGATCCCCACTGCTGTTGTGCCTGTAGATAGGGCGCCATGGCATCGTGAGGAACAGCAAGAGCTTTCAGGGCTGGGCCCTTCCTTGTGGGAGAAGGAGCCGGACGTTTGCCTTTTCGGCAAGAGGCTCTTCCGCGGCCGAACGCAATGAGATGTTGCGACTCTGGGAAAGCAGAGATGCCCACTGCTGTTGTGCCTGTAGATAGGGCACCAAGGGTAGGTGAAGAGCAGCAAGAGCTTTCAGGGCAGGGCCCTTCCTTGTCGGAGAACGAGCCGGACGTTTGCCTTTTCGGCAAGAGGCTCTGCCGCGGCCGAGCACCATGAGATGTTGCGTCTCTGGGAAAGCACAGATCCCCAGTGCTGCTGTGCCTGTAGATAGGGCGCCAAGGGTAGGTGAAGAGCAGCAAGAGCTTTCAGGGCTGGGCCCTTCCTTGTGGGAGAAGGAGCTGGATGTTTGCCTTTTCAGCAAGACACATTTCTGCTGCTAAGCGCCATGAGATGTTACGTCTCTGGGAAAGCACAGATCCCCAGTGCTGTTGTGCCTGTAGATAGGGCGCCAAGGGTAGGTGAAGAGCAGCAAGAGCTTTCAGGGCTGGGCCCTTCCTTGTGGCAGAAGGAGCCGGACGTTTGCCTTTTCGGCAAGAGGCTGTGCCTCGGCCGAGCGCCATGAGATGTTGCGTCTCTGGAAAAGAACAGATCCCCACTGCTGTTGTGCCTGTAGATAGGGTGCCATGGCATCGTCAGGAACAGCAAGAGCTTTCAGGGCTGGGCCCTTCCTTGTGGGAGAAGGAGCCGGACGTTTGCCTTTTCGGCAAGAGGCTCTGCCGCGGCCGAACGCAATGAGATGTTGCGTCTCTGGGAAAGCATAGATCCCCACTGCTTTTGTGCCTATAGATAGGGCGCCAAGGCACCGTGAAGAGCAGCAAGAGCTTTCAGGGCTGGGCCCTTCCTTGTGGGAGAAGGAGCCGGACGTTTGCCTTTTCGGCAAGAGGCTCTTCCGCGGCCGAACGCAATGAGAGGTTGCGTCTCTGGGAAAGCAGAGATGCCCACTGCTGTTGTGCCTGTAGATAGGGCACCAAGGGTAGGTGAAGAGCAGCAAGTGCTTTCAGGGCAGGGCCCTTCCTTGTCGGAGAAGGAGCCGGACGTTTGCCTTTTCGGCAAGAGGCTCTTCCGCGGCCAAACGCAATGAGATGTTGCGTCTCTGGGAAAGAACAGATCCCCACTGCTGTTGTGCCTATAGATAGGGCGCTATGGCACCGTGAAGAGCAGCAAGAGCTTTCAGGGCTGGGCCCTTCCTTGTGGGAGAAGGAGCCGGACGTTTGCCTTTTCGGCAAGAGGCTCTTCCGCGGCCGAACGCAATGAGATGTTGCGTCTCTGGGAAAGCACAGATCCCCACTGCTGTTGTGCCTGTAGATAGGGCGTCAAGGCACCGTGAAGAGCAGCAAGAGCTTTCAGGGCTGGGCCCTTCCTTGTGGGAGAAGGAGCCGGACGTTTGCCTTTTCGGCAAGAGGCTCTGCCGCGGCCGAGCGACATGACATGTTGCGTCTCTGGGAAAGCACAGATCACCACTGCTGTTGTGCCTGTAGATAGGGTGCCAAGGGTAGGTGAAGAGCAGCAAGAGCTTTCAGGGCTGGGCCCTTCCTTGTGGGAGGATGAGCCGGACGTTTGCCTTTTCGGCAAGAGGCTCTGACGCGGCCGAGCACCATGAGATGTTGCGTCTCTGGGAAAGCACAGATATCCAGTGCTGTTGTGCCTGTAGATAGGGTGTCAAGGGTAGGTGAAGAGCAGCAAGAGCTTTCCGGGCTGGGCCTTCCTTGTGGGAGAAGGAGCCGGACGTTTACCTTTTCGGCAAGAGGCTCTGCCGCGGCCGAGCGCCATGAGATGTTGCGTCTCTGGGAAAGAACAGATCCCCACTGCTGTTGTGCCTATAGTTAGGGTGCCATGGCATCGTGAGGAACAGCAAGAGCTTTCAGGGCTGGGCCCTTCCTTGTGGGAGAAGGAGCCGGACGTTTGCCTTTTCGGCAAGAGGCTCTTCCGCGGCCGAACGCAATGAGATGTTGCGTCTCTGGGAAAGCAGAGATGCCCACTGCTGTTGTGCCTGTAGATAGGGCACCAAGGGTAGGTGAAGAGCAGCAAGAGCTTTCAGGGCAGGGCCCTTCCTTGTCGGAGAACGAGCCGGACGTTTGCCTTTTCGGCAAGAGGCTCTGCCGCGGCCGAGCACCATGAGATGTTGCGTCTCTGGGAAAGCACAGATCCCCAGTGCTGTTGTGCCTGTAGATAGGGTGCCAAGGGTAGGTGAAGAGCAGCAAGAGCTTTCCGGGCTGGGCCTTCCTTGTGGGAGAAGGAGCCGGACGTTTACCTTTTCGGCAAGAGGCTCTGCCGCGGCCGAGCGCCATGAGATGTTGCGTCTCTGGGAAAGAACAGATCCCCACTGCTGTTGTGCCTATAGATAGGGCGCCATGGCATCGTGAGTAACAGCAAGAGCTTTCAGGGCTGGGCCCTTCCTTGTGGGAGAAGGAGCCGGACGTTTGCCTTTTCGGCAAGAGGCTCTGCCGCGGCTGAGCGCCATGAGATGTTGCGTATCTGGGAAAGCACAGATCCCCACTGCTGTTTTGCCTGTAGATAGGGCGCCAAGGGTAGGTGAAGAGCATCAAGAGCTTTCAGGGCTGGGCCCTTCCTTGTGGGAGAAGGAGCCGGACGTTTGCCTTCTCGGCAAGAGGCTCTTTCGCTGCCGCGCGCCATGAGATGTTGCGTCTCTGGGAAAGCAGAGATGCCCACTGCTGTTGTGCCTGTAGATAGGGCGCCAAGGGTAGGTGAAGAGCAGCAAGAGCTTTCAGGGCTGGGCCCTTCCTTGTGGGAGAAGGAGCTGGATGTTTGCCTTTTCAGCAAGACACATTTCTGCTGCTAAGCGCCATGAGATGTTGCGTCTCTGGGAAAGCACAGATCCCCAGTGCTGTTGTGCCTGTAGATAGGGCGCCAAGGGTAGGTGAAGAGCAGCAAGAGCTTTCAGGGCTGGGCCCTTCCTTGTGGCAGAAGGAGCCGGACGTTTGCCTTTTCGGCAAGAGGCTGTGCCTCGGCCGAGCGCCATGAGATGTTGCGTCTCTGGAAAAGAACAGATCCCCACTGCTGTTGTGCCTGTAGATAGGGCGCCATGGCATCGTGAGGAACAGCAAGAGCTTTCAGGGCTGGGCCCTTCCTTGTGGGAGAAGGAGCCGGACGTTTGCCTTTTCGGCAAGAGGCTCTGCCGCGGCCGAACGCAATGAGATGTTGCGTCTCTGGGAAAGCATAGATCCCCACTGCTTTTGTGCCTATAGATAGGGCGCCAAGGCACCGTGAAGAGCAGCAAGAGCTTTCAGGGCTGGGCCCTTCCTTGTGGGAGAAGGAGCTGGACGTTTGCCTTTTCGGCAAGAGGCTCTTCCGCGGCCGAACGCAATGAGAGGTTGCGTCTCTGGGAAAGCAGAGATGCCCACTGCTGTTATGCCTGTATATAGGGCACCAAGGGTAGGTGAAGAGCAGCAAGTGCTTTCAGGGCAGGGCCCTTCCTTGTCGGAGAAGGAGCCGGACGTTTGCCTTTTCGGCAAGAGGCTCTGCCGCGGCCGAGCGACATGACATGTTGCGTCTCTGGGAAAGCACAGATCACCACTGCTGTTGTGCCTGTAGATAGGGTGCCAAGGGTAGGTGAAGAGCAGCAAGAGCTTTCAGGGCTGGGCCCTTCCTTGTGGGAGGATGAGCCGGACGTTTGCCTTTTCGGCAAGAGGCTCTTCCGCGGCCGAGCACCATGAGATGTTGCGTCTCTGGGAAAGCACAGATATCCAGTGCTGTTGTTCCTGTAGATAGGGTGTCAAGGGTAGGTGAAGAGCAGCAAGAGCTTTCCGGGCTGGGCCTTCCTTGTGGGAGAAGGAGCCGGACGTTTACCTTTTCGGCAAGAGGCTCTGCCGCGGCCGAGCGCCATGAGATGTTGCGTCTCTGGGAAAGAACAGATCCCCACTGCTGTTGTGCCTATAGTTAGGGCGCCATGGCATCGTGAGGAACAGCAAGAGCTTTCAGGGCTGGGCCCTTCCTTGTGGGAGAAGGAGCCGGATGTTTGCCTTTTCGGCAAGAGGTTCTGCCGCGGCCGAACGCAATGAGATGTTGCGTCTCTGGGAAAGCATAGATCCCCACTGCTTTTGTGCCTATAGATAGGGAGCCAAGGCACCGTGAAGAGCAGCAAGAGCTTTCAGGGCTGGGCCCTTCCTTGTGGGAGAAGGAGCCGGACGTTTGCCTTTTCGGCAAGAGGCTCTGCCGCGGCCGAACGCAATGAGATGTTGCGTCTCTGGGAAAGCAGAGATGCCCACTGCTGTTGTGCCTGTAGATAGGGCACCAAGGGTAGGTGAAGAGCAGCAAGAGCTTTCAGGGCAGGGCCCTTCCTTGTCGGATAACTAGTCGGACGTTTGCCTTTTCGGCAAGAGGCTCTGCCGCGGCCGAGCACCATGAGATGTTGCGTCTCTGGGAAAGCACAGATCCCCACTGCTGTTGTGCCTATAGATAGGGTGCCAAGGGTAGGTGAAGAGCAGCAAGAGCTTTCAGGGCTGGGCCCTTCCTTGTGGGAGAAGGAGCCGGACGTTTACCTTTTCGGCAAGAGGCTCTGCCGCGGCCGAGCGCCATGAGATGTTGCGTCTCTGGGAAAGAACAGATCCCCACTGCTGTTGTGCCTATAGATAGGGCGCCATGGCATCGTGAGTAACAGCAAGAGCTTTCAGGGCTGGGCCCTTCCTTGTGGGAGAAGGAGCCGGACGTTTGCCTTTTCGGCAAGAGGCTCTGCCGCGGCTGAGCGCCATGAGATGTTGCGTATCTGGGAAAGCACAGATCCCCACTGCTGTTTTGCCTGTAGATAGGGCGCCAAGGGTAGGTGAAGAGCATCAAGAGCTTTCAGGGCTGGGCCCTTCCTTGTGGGAGAAGGAGCCGGACGTTTGCCTTCTCGGCAAGAGGCTCTTTCGCTGCCGCGCGCCATGAGATGTTGCGTCTCTGGGAAAGCAGAGATGCCCACTGCTGTTGTGCCTGTAGATAGGGCGCCAAGGCACCGTGAAGAGCAGCAAGAGCTTTCAGGGCTGGGCCCTTCCTTGTGGGAGAAGGAGCCGGACGTTTGCCTTCTCGGCAAGAGGCTCTGCCGCGGACGAGCACCATGAGATGTTGCGTCTCTGGGAAAGCACAGATCCCCAGTGCTGTTGTGCCTGTAGATAGGGCGCCAAGGGTAGGTGAAGAGCAGCAAGAGCTTTCAGGGCTGGGCCCTTCCTTGTGGGAGAAGGAGCCGGACGTTTGCCTTTTCGGCAAGAGGCTCTTCCGCGGCCGAGCGACATGAGATGTTGCGTCTCTGGGAAAGCACAGATCCCCACTGCTGTTGTGCCTGTAGATAGGGCGCCAAGGCACCGTGAAGAGCAGCAAGAGCTTTCAGGGCTGGGCCCTTCCTTGTGGCAGAAGGAGCCGGACGTTTGCCTTTTCGGCAAGAGGCTCTGCCGCGTCCGAGCACCATGAGATGTTGCGTCTCTGGGAAAGCACAGATATCCAGTGCTGTTGTGCCTGTAGATAGGGTGCCAAGGGTAGGTGAAGAGCAGCAAGAGCTTTCCGGGCTGGGCCTTCCTTGTGGGAGAAGGAGCCGGACGTTTACCTTTTCGGCAAGAGGCTCTGCCGCGGCCGAGCGCCATGAGATGTTGCGTCTCTGGGAAAGAACAGATCCCCACTGCTGTTGTGCCTATAGATAGGGCGCCATGGCATCGTGAGTAACAGCAAGAGCTTTCAGGGCTGGGCCCTTCCTTGTGGGAGAAGGAGCCGGACGTTTGCCTTTTCGGCAAGAGGCTCTGCCGCGGCTGAGCGCCATGAGATGTTGCGTATCTGGGAAAGCACAGATCCCCACTGCTGTTTTGCCTGTAGATAGGGCGCCAAGGGTAGGTGAAGAGCATCAAGAGCTTTCAGGGCTGGGCCCTTCCTTGTGGGAGAAGGAGCCGGACGTTTGCCTTCTCGGCAAGAGGCTCTTTCGCTGCCGCGCGCCATGAGATGTTGCGTCTCTGGGAAAGCAGAGATGCCCACTGCTGTTGTGCCTGTAGATAGGGCGCCAAGGCACCGTGAAGAGCAGCAAGAGCTTTCAGGGCTGGGCTCTTCCTTGTGGGAGAAGGAGCCGGACGTTTGCCTTCTCGGCAAGAGGCTCTGCCGCGGACGAGCACCATGAGATGTTGCGTCTCTGGGAAAGCACAGATCCCCACTGCTGTTGTGCCTCTAGATAGGGTGCCAAGGGTAGGTGAAGAGCAGCAAGAGCTTTCAGGGCTGGGCCCTTCCTTGTGGGAGAAGGAGCCGGACGTTTGCCTTTTCGGCAAGAGGCTCTGCCGCGTCCGAGCGCCATGAGATGTTGCGTCTCTGGGAAAGCACAGATCCCCAGTGCTGCTGTGCCTGTAGATAGGGCGCCAAGGGTAGGTGAAGAGCAGCAAGAGCTTTCAGGGCTGGGCCCTTCCTTGTGGGAGAAGGAGCTGGATGTTTGCCTTTTCAGCAAGACACATTTCTGCTGCTAAGCGCCATGAGATGTTGCGTCTCTGGGAAAGCACAGATCCCCAGTGCTGTTGTGCCTGTAGATAGGGCGCCAAGGGTAGGTGAAGAGCAGCAAGAGCTTTCAGGGCTGGGCCCTTCCTTGTGGCAGAAGGAGCCGGACGTTTGCCTTTTCGGCAAGAGGCTGTGCCTCGGCCGAGCGCCATGAGATGTTGCGTCTCTGGAAAAGAACAGATCCCCACTGCTGTTGTGCCTGTAGATAGGGCGCCATGGCTTCGTGAGGAACAGCAAGAGCTTTCAGGGCTGGGCCCTTCCTTGTGGGAGAAGGAGCCGGACGTTTGCCTTTTCGGCAAGAGGCTCTGCCGCGGCCGAACGCAATGAGATGTTGCGTCTCTGGGAAAGCATAGATCCCCACTGCTTTTGTGCCTATAGATAGGGCGCCAAGGCACCGTGAAGAGCAGCAAGAGCTTTCAGGGCTGGGCCCTTCCTTGTGGGAGAAGGAGCCGGACGTTTGCCTTTTCGGCAAGAGGCTCTTCCGCGGCCGAACGCAATGAGAGGTTGCGTCTCTGGGAAAGCAGAGATGCCCACTGCTGTTGTGCCTGTAGATAGGGCACCAAGGGTAGGTGAAGAGCAGCAAGTGCTTTCAGGGCAGGGCCCTTCCTTGTCGGAGAAGGAGCCGGACGTTTGCCTTTTCGGCAAGAGGCTCTTCCGCGGCCGAGCGCCATGAGATGTTGCGTCTCTGGGAAAGCACAGATCCCCACTGCTGTTGTGCCTATAGATAGGGCGCTATGGCACCGTGAAGAGCAGCAAGAGCTTTCAGGGCTGGGCCCTTCCTTGTGGGAGAAGGAGCCGGACGTTTGCCTTTTCGGCAAGAGGCTCTTCCGCGGCCGAACGCAATGAGATGTTGCGTCTCTGGGAAAGCACAGATCCCCACTGCTGTTGTGCCTGTAGATAGGGCGTCAAGGCACCGTGAAGAGCAGCAAGAGCTTTCAGGGCTGGGCCCTTCCTTGTGGGAGAAGGAGCCGGACGTTTGCCTTTTCGGCAAGAGGCTCTGCCGCGGCCGAGCGACATGACATGTTGCGTCTCTGGGAAAGCACAGATCACCACTGCTGTTTTGCCTGTAGATAGGGTGCCAAGGGTAGGTGAAGAGCAGCAAGAGCTTTCAGGGCTGGGCCCTTCCTTGTGGGAGGATGAGCCGGACGTTTGCCTTTTCGGCAAGAGGCTCTTCCGCGGCCGAGCACCATGAGATGTTGCGTCTCTGGGAAAGCACAGATATCCAGTGCTGTTGTGCCTGTAGATAGGGTGTCAAGGGTAGGTGAAGAGCAGCAAGAGCTTTCCGGGCTGGGCCTTCCTTGTGGGAGAAGGAGCCGGACGTTTACCTTTTCGGCAAGAGGCTCTGCCGCGGCCGAGCGCCATGAGATGTTGCGTCTCTGGGAAAGAACAGATCCCCACTGCTGTTGTGCCTATAGTTAGGGCGCCATGGCATCGTGAGTAACAGCAAGAGCTTTCAGGGCTGGGCCCTTCCTTGTGGGAGAAGGAGCCGGACGTTTGCCTTTTCGGCAAGAGGCTCTGCCGCGGCTGAGCGCCATGAGATGTTGCGTCGCTGGGAAAGCACAGATCCCCACTGCTGTTTTGCCTGTAGATAGGGCGCCAAGGGTAGGTGAAGAGCATCAAGAGCTTTCAGGGCTGGGCCCTTCCTTGTGGGAGAAGGAGCCGGACGTTTGCCTTCTCGGCAAGAGGCACTTTCGCTGCCGCGCGCCATGAGATGTTGCGTCTCTGGGAAAGCAGAGATGCCCACTGCTGTTGTGCCTGTAGATAGGGCGCCAAGGCACCGTGAAGAGCAGCAAGAGCTTTCAGGGCTGGGCCCTTCCTTGTGGGAGAAGGAGCCGGACGTTTGCCTTCTCGGCAAGAGGCTCTGCCGCGGACGAGCACCATGAGATGTTGCGTCTCTGGGAAAGCACAGATCCCCACTGCTGTTGTGCCTGTAGATAGGGCGCCAAGGCACCATGAAGAGCAGCAAGAGCTTTCAGGGCTGGGCCCTTCCTTGTGGGAGAAGGAGCTGGATGTTTGCCTTTTCAGCAAGACACATTTCTGCTGCTAAGCGCCATGAGATGTTGCGTCTCTGGGAAAGCACAGATCCCCAGTGCTGTTGTGCCTGTATATAGGTCGCCAAGGCACCGTGAAGAGCAGCAAGTGCTTTCAGGGCTGGGCCCTTCCTTGTGGGAGAAGGAGCCGGACGTTTGCCTTTTCGGCAAGAGGCTCTGCCGCGGCCGAGCGCCATGAGATGTTGCGTCTCTGGGAAAGCACAGATCCCCAGTGCTGTTGTGCCTGTACATAGGGCGCCAAGGGTAGGTGAAGAGCAGCAAGAGCTTTCAGGGCTGGGCCCTTCCTTGTGGCAGAAGGAGCCGGACGTTTGCCTTTTCGGCAAGATGGTCTGCCGCGGCCGAGCGCCATGAGATGTTGCGTCTCTGGGAAAGCACAGATCCCCACTGCTGTTGTGCCTATAGATAGGGCGCTATGGCACCGTGAAGAGCAGCAAGAGCTTTCAGGGCTGGGCCCTTCCTTGTGGGAGAAGGAGCCGGACGTTTGCCTTGTCGGCAAGAGGCTCTGGCGCGGCCGAGCGCCATGAGATGTTGCGTCTCTGGGAAAGCACAGTTCCCCAGTGCTGTTGTGCCTGTAGATAGGTCGCCATGGCACCGTGAGGAGCAGCAAGTGCTTTCAGGGCTGGGCCCTTCCTTGTGGGAGAAGGAGCCGGACGTTTGCCTTTTCGGCAAGAGGCTCTGCCGCGGCCGAGCGCCATGAGATGTTGCGTCTCTGGGAAAGAACAGATCCCCACTGCTGTTGTGCCTATAGTTAGGGCGCCATGGCATCGTGAGGAACAGCAAGAGCTTTCAGGGCTGGGCCCTTCCTTGTGGGAGAAGGAGCCGGATGTTTGCCTTTTCGGCAAGAGGTTCTGCCGCGGCCGAACGCAATGAGATGTTGCGTCTCTGGGAAAGCATAGATCCCCACTGCTTTTGTGCCTATAGATAGGGAGCCAAGGCACCGTGAAGAGCAGCAAGAGCTTTCAGGGCTGGGCCCTTCCTTGTGGGAGAAGGAGCCGGACGTTTGCCTTTTCGGCAAGAGGCTCTTCCGCGGCCGAACGCAATGAGATGTTGCGTCTCTGGGAAAGCAGAGATGCCCACTGCTGTTGTGCCTGTAGATAGGGCACCAAGGGTAGGTGAAGAGCAGCAAGAGCTTTCAGGGCAGGGCCCTTCCTTGTCGGATAACTAGTCGGACGTTTGCCTTTTCGGCAAGAGGCTCTGCCGCGGCCGAGCACCATGAGATGTTGCGTCTCTGGGAAAGCACAGATCCCCAGTGCTGTTGTGCCTCTAGATAGGGTGCCAAGGGTAGGTGAAGAGCAGCAAGAGCTTTCAGGGCTGGGCCCTTCCTTGTGGGAGAAGGAGCCGGACGTTTACCTTTTCGGCAAGAGGCTCTGCCGCGGCCGAGCGCCATGAGATGTTGCGTCTCTGGGAAAGAACAGATCCCCACTGCTGTTGTGCCTATAGATAGGGCGCCATGGCATCGTGAGTAACAGCAAGAGCTTTCAGGGCTGGGCCCTTCCTTGTGGGAGAAGGAGCCGGACGTTTGCCTTTTCGGCAAGAGGCTCTGCCGCGGCTGAGCGCCATGAGATGTTGCGTATCTGGGAAAGCACAGATCCCCACTGCTGTTTTGCCTGTAGATAGGGCGCCAAGGGTAGGTGAAGAGCATCAAGAGCTTTCAGGGCTGGGCCCTTCCTTGTGGGAGAAGGAGCCGGACGTTTGCCTTCTCGGCAAGAGGCTCTTTCGCTGCCGCGCGCCATGAGATGTTGCGTCTCTGGGAAAGCAGAGATGCCCACTGCTGTTGTGCCTGTAGATAGGGCGCCAAGGCACCGTGAAGAGCAGCAAGAGCTTTCAGGGCTGGGCCCTTCCTTGTGGGAGAAGGAGCCGGACGTTTGCCTTCTCGGCAAGAGGCTCTGCCGCGGACGAGCACCATGAGATGTTGCGTCTCTGGGAAAGCACAGATCCCCAGTGCTGTTGTGCCTGTAGATAGGGCGCCAAGGGTAGGTGAAGAGCAGCAAGAGCTTTCAGGGCTGGGCCCTTCCTTGTGGGAGAAGGAGCCGGACGTTTGCCTTTTCGGCAAGAGGCTCTTCCGCGGCCGAGCGACATGAGATGTTGCGTCTCTGGGAAAGCACAGATCCCCACTGCTGTTGTGCCTGTAGATAGGGCGCCAAGGCACCGTGAAGAGCAGCAAGAGCTTTCAGGGCTGGGCCCTTCCTTGTGGCAGAAGGAGCCGGACGTTTGCCTTTTCGGCAAGAGGCTCTGCCGCGGCCGAGCACCATGAGATGTTGCGTCTCTGGGAAAGCACAGATATCCAGTGCTGTTGTGCCTGTAGATAGGGTGCCAAGGGTAGGTGAAGAGCAGCAAGAGCTTTCCGGGCTGGGCCTTCCTTGTGGGAGAAGGAGCCGGACGTTTACCTTTTCGGCAAGAGGCTCTGCCGCGGCCGAGCGCCATGAGATGTTGCGTCTCTGGGAAAGAACAGATCCCCACTGCTGTTGTGCCTATAGATAGGGCGCCATGGCATCGTGAGTAACAGCAAGAGCTTTCAGGGCTGGGCCCTTCCTTGTGGGAGAAGGAGCCGGACGTTTGCCTTTTCGGCAAGAGGCTCTGCCGCGGCTGAGCGCCATGAGATGTTGCGTATCTGGGAAAGCACAGATCCCCACTGCTGTTTTGCCTGTAGATAGGGCGCCAAGGGTAGGTGAAGAGCATCAAGAGCTTTCAGGGCTGGGCCCTTCCTTGTGGGAGAAGGAGCCGGACGTTTGCCTTCTCGGCAAGAGGCTCTTTCGCTGCCGCGCGCCATGAGATGTTGCGTCTCTGGGAAAGCAGAGATGCCCACTGCTGTTGTGCCTGTAGATAGGGCGCCAAGGCACCGTGAAGAGCAGCAAGAGCTTTCAGGGCTGGGCTCTTCCTTGTGGGAGAAGGAGCCGGACGTTTGCCTTCTCGGCAAGAGGCTCTGCCGCCGACGAGCACCATGAGATGTTGCGTCTCTGGGAAAGCACAGATCCCCACTGCTGTTGTGCCTCTAGATAGGGTGCCAAGGGTAGGTGAAGAGCAGCAAGAGCTTTCAGGGCTGGGCCCTTCCTTGTGGGAGAAGGAGCCGGACGTTTGCCTTTTCGGCAAGAGGCTCTGCCGCGTCCGAGCGCCATGAGATGTTGCGTCTCTGGGAAAGCACAGATCCCCAGTGCTGCTGTGCCTGTAGATAGGGCGCCAAGGGTAGGTGAAGAGCAGCAAGAGCTTTCAGGGCTGGGCCCTTCCTTGTGGGAGAAGGAGCTGGATGTTTGCCTTTTCAGCAAGACACATTTCTGCTGCTAAGCGCCATGAGATGTTGCGTCTCTGGGAAAGCACAGATCCCCAGTGCTGTTGTGCCTGTAGATAGGGCGCCAAGGGTAGGTGAAGAGCAGCAAGAGCTTTCAGGGCTGGGCCCTTCCTTGTGGCAGAAGGAGCCGGACGTTTGCCTTTTCGGCAAGAGGCTGTGCCTCGGCCGAGCGCCATGAGATGTTGCGTCTCTGGAAAAGAACAGATCCCCACTGCTGTTGTGCCTGTAGATAGGGCGCCATGGCTTCGTGAGGAACAGCAAGAGCTTTCAGGGCTGGGCCCTTCCTTGTGGGAGAAGGAGCCGGACGTTTGCCTTTTCGGCAAGAGGCTCTGCCGCGGCCGAACGCAATGAGATGTTGCGTCTCTGGGAAAGCATAGATCCCCACTGCTTTTGTGCCTATAGATAGGGCGCCAAGGCACCGTGAAGAGCAGCAAGAGCTTTCAGGGCTGGGCCCTTCCTTGTGGGAGAAGGAGACGGACGTTTGCCTTTTCGGCAAGAGGCTCTTCCGCGGCCGAACGCAATGAGAGGTTGCGTCTCTGGGAAAGCAGAGATGCCCACTGCTGTTGTGCCTGTAGATAGGGCACCAAGGGTAGGTGAAGAGCAGCAAGTGCTTTCAGGGCAGGGCCCTTCCTTGTCGGAGAAGGAGCCGGACGTTTGCCTTTTCGGCAAGAGGCTCTTCCGCGGCCGAGCGCCATGAGATGTTGCGTCTCTGGGAAAGCACAGATCCCCACTGCTGTTGTGCCTATAGATAGGGCGCTATGGCACCGTGAAGAGCAGCAAGAGCTTTCAGGGCTGGGCCCTTCCTTGTGGGAGAAGGAGCCGGACGTTTGCCTTTTCGGCAAGAGGCTCTTCCGCGGCCGAACGCAATGAGATGTTGCGTCTCTGGGAAAGCACAGATCCCCACTGCTGTTGTGCCTGTAGATAGGGCGTCAAGGCAACGTGAAGAGCAGCAAGAGCTTTCAGGGCTGGGCCCTTCCTTGTGGGAGAAGGAGCCGGACGTTTGCCTTTTCGGCAAGAGGCTCTGCCGCGGCCGAGCGACATGACATGTTGCGTCTCTGGGAAAGCACAGATCACCACTGCTGTTTTGCCTGTAGATAGGGTGCCAAGGGTAGGTGAAGAGCAGCAAGAGCTTTCAGGGCTGGGCCCTTCCTTGTGGGAGGATGAGCCGGACGTTTGCCTTTTCGGCAAGAGGCTCTTCCGCGGCCGAGCACCATGAGATGTTGCGTCTCTGGGAAAGCACAGATATCCAGTGCTGTTGTGCCTGTAGATAGGGTGTCAAGGGTAGGTGAAGAGCAGCAAGAGCTTTCCGGGCTGGGCCTTCCTTGTGGGAGAAGGAGCCGGACGTTTACCTTTTCGGCAAGAGGCTCTGCCGCGGCCGAGCGCCATGAGATGTTGCGTCTCTGGGAAAGAACAGATCCCCACTGCTGTTGTGCCTATAGTTAGGGCGCCATGGCATCGTGAGTAACAGCAAGAGCTTTCAGGGCTGGGCCCTTCCTTGTGGGAGAAGGAGCCGGACGTTTGCCTTTTCGGCAAGAGGCTCTGCCGCGGCTGAGCGCCATGAGATGTTGCGTCGCTGGGAAAGCACAGATCCCCACTGCTGTTTTGCCTGTAGATAGGGCGCCAAGGGTAGGTGAAGAGCATCAAGAGCTTTCAGGGCTGGGCCCTTCCTTGTGGGAGAAGGAGCCGGACGTTTGCCTTCTCGGCAAGAGGCACTTTCGCTGCCGCGCGCCATGAGATGTTGCGTCTCTGGGAAAGCAGAGATGCCCACTGCTGTTGTGCCTGTAGATAGGGCGCCAAGGCACCGTGAAGAGCAGCAAGAGCTTTCAGGGCTGGGCCCTTCCTTGTGGGAGAAGGAGCCGGACGTTTGCCTTCTCGGCAAGAGGCTCTGCCGCGGACGAGCACCATGAGATGTTGCGTCTCTGGGAAAGCACAGATCCCCACTGCTGTTGTGCCTGTAGATAGGGCGCCAAGGCACCGTGAAGAGCAGCAAGAGCTTTCAGGGCTGGGCCCTTCCTTGTGGGAGAAGGAGCTGGATGTTTGCCTTTTCAGCAAGACACATTTCTGCTGCTAAGCGCCATGAGATGTTGCGTCTCTGGGAAAGCACAGATCCCCAGTGCTGTTGTGCCTGTATATAGGTCGCCAAGGCACCGTGAAGAGCAGCAAGTGCTTTCAGGGCTGGGCCCTTCCTTGTGGGAGAAGGAGCCGGACGTTTGCCTTTTCGGCAAGAGGCTCTGCCGCGTTAGAGCGCCATGAGATGTTGCGTCTCTGGGAAAGCACAGATCCCCAGTGCTGTTGTGCCTGTACATAGGGCGCCAAGGGTAGGTGAAGAGCAGCAAGAGCTTTCAGGGCTGGGCCCTTCCTTGTGGCAGAAGGAGCCGGACGTTTGCCTTTTCGGCAAGATGGTCTGCCGCGGCCGAGCGCCATGAGATGTTGCGTCTCTGGGAAAGCACAGATCCCCACTGCTGTTGTGCCTATAGATAGGGCGCTATGGCACCGTGAAGAGCAGCAAGAGCTTTCAGGGCTGGGCCCTTCCTTGTGGGAGAAGGAGCCGGACGTTTGCCTTGTCGGCAAGAGGCTCTGGCGCGGCCGAGCGCCATGAGATGTTGCGTCTCTGGGAAAGCACAGTTCCCCAGTGCTGTTGTGCCTGTAGATAGGTCGCCATGGCACCGTGAGGAGCAGCAAGTGCTTTCAGGGCTGGGCCCTTCCTTGTGGGAGAAGGAGCCGGACGTTTGCCTTTTCGGCAAGAGGCTCTGCCGCGGCCGAGCGCCATGAGATGTTGCGTCTCTGGGAAAGCACAGATCCCCACTGCTGTTGTGCCTATAGATAGGGTTCCAAGGGTAGGTGAAGAGCAGCAACAACTTTCAGGGCAGGGCCCTTCCTTGTGGCAGAAGGAGCCGGACGTTTGCCTTTTCGGCAAGAGGCTCTGCCGCGGCCGAGCGCCATGAGATGTTGCGTCTCTGGAAAAGAACAGATCCCCACTGCTGTTGTGCCTGTAGATCGGGCGCCATGGCATCGTGAGGAACAGCAAGAGCTTTCAGGGCTGGGCCCTTCCTTGTGGGAGAAGGAGCCGGACGTTTGCCTTTTCGGCAAGAGGCTCTGCCGCGGCCGAGCGACATGAGATGTTGCGTCTCTGGGAAAGCACAGATCCCCACTGCTGTTGTGCCTCTAGATAGGGCGCTATGGCACCGTGAAGAGCAGCAAGAGCTTTCAGGGCTGGGCCCTTCCTTGTGGGAGAAGGAGCCGGACGTTTGCCTTTTCGGCAAGAGGCTCTTCCGCGGCCGAACGCAATGAGATGTTGCGTCTCTGGGAAAGCACAGATCCCCACTGCTGTTGTGCCTGTAGATAGGGCACCAAGGGTAGGTGAAGAGCAGCAAGAGCTTTCAGGGCAGGGCCCTTCCTTGTGGGAGAAGGAGCCGGACGTTTGCCTTTTCGGCAAGAGGCTCTTCCGCGGCCGAACGCAATGAGATGTTGCGTCTCTGGGAAAGCACAGATCCCCACTGCTGTTGTGCCTATAGATAGGGCGCTATGGCACCGTGAAGAGCAGCAAGAGCTTTCAGGGCTGGGCCCTTCCTTGTGGGAGAAGGAGCCGGACGTTTGCCTTTTCGGCAAGAGGCTCTTCCGCGGCCGAACGCAATGAGACGTTGCGTCGCTGGGAAAGCACAGATCCCCACTGCTGTTGTGCCTGCAGATAGGGCGCCAAGGCACCTTGAAGAGCAGCAAGAGCTTTCAGGGCTGGGCCCTTCCTTGTGGGAGGATGAGCCGGACGTTTGCCTTTTCGGCAAGAGGATCTGCCGCGGCCGAGCGACATGACATGTTGCGTCTCTGGGAAAGCACAGATCCCCACTGCTGTTGTGCCTGTAGATAGGGCGCCAAGGGTAGGTGAAGAGCAGCAAGAGCTTTCAGGGCTGGGCCCTTCCTTGTGGGAGGATGAGCCGGACGTTTGCCTTTTCGGCAAGAGGCTCTGCCGCGGCCGAGCGCCATGAGATGTTGCGTCTCTGGGAAAGCACAGATCCCCAGTGCTGTTGTGCCTGTAGATAGGGTGCCAAGGCACCGTGAAGAGCAGAAAGAGCTTTCAGGGCTGGGCCCTTCCTTGTGGGAGAAGGAGCCGGACGTTTGCCTTTTCGGCAAGAGGCTCTGCCGTGGCCGAGCGCCATGAGATGTTGCGTCTCTGGAAAAGAACAGATCCCCACTGCTGTTGTGCCTGTAGATAGGGCGCCATGGCATCGTGAGGAACAGCAAGAGCTTTCAGGGCTGGGCCCTTCCTTGTGGGAGAAGGAGCCGGACGTTTGCCTTTTCGGCAAGAGGCTCTGCCGCGGCCGAGCGCCATGAGATGTTGCGTCTCTGGGAAAGCACAGATCCCCACTGCTGTTGTGCCTATAGATAGGGCGCTATGGCACCGTGAAGAGCAGCAAGAGCTTTCAGGGCTGGGCCCTTCCTTGTGGGAGAAGGAGCCGGACGTTTGCCTTTTCGGCAAGAGGCTCTTCCGCGGCCGAACGCAATGAGATGTTGCGTCTCTGGGAAAGCACAGATGCCCACTGCTGTTGTGCCTGTAGATAGGGCACCAAGGGTAGGTGAAGAGCAGCAAGAGCTTTCAGGGCAGGGCCCTTCCTTGTGGGAGAAGGAGCCGGACGTTTGCCTTTTCGGCAAGAGGCTCTTCCGCGGCCGAACGCAATGAGATGTTGCGTCTCTGGGAAAGCACAGATCCCCAGTGCTGCTGTGCCTGTAGATAGGGCGCCAAGGGTAGGTGAAGAGCAGCAAGAGCTTTCAGGGCTGGGCCCTTCCTTGTGGGAGAAGGAGCCGGATGTTTGCCTTTTCGGCAAGAGGCAATGCCGCGGCTGAGCGCCATGAGATGTTGCGTCGCTGGGAAAGCACAGATCCCCACTGCTGTTTTGCCTGTAGATAGGGCGCCAAGGGTAGGTGAAGAGCATCAAGAGCTTTCAGGGCTGGGCCCTTACTTGTGTGAGAAGGAGCCGGACGTTTGCCTTCTCGGCAAGAGGCTCTTTCGCTGCCTCGCGCCATGAGATGTTGCGTCTCTGGGAAAGCACAGATCCCCAGTGCTGTTGTGCCTGTAGATAGGGCGCCAAGGCACCGTGAAGAGCAGCAAGAGCTTTCAGGGCTGGGCCCTTCCTTGTGGGAGAAGGAGCCGGATGTTTGCCTTTTCGGCAAGAGGCTCTGCCGCTGCCGAGTGCCATGAGATGTTGCGTCTCTGGGAAAGCACAGATCCCCACTGCTGTTGTGCCTGTAGATAGGGTGCCAAGGCACCGTGAAGAGCAGCAAGAGCTTTCAGGGCTGGGCCCTTCCTTGTGGGAGAAGGAGCCGGACGTTTGCCTTTTCGGCAAGAGGCTCTGCCGTGGCCGAGCGCCATGAGATGTTGCGTCTCTGGGAAAGCACAGATCCCCACTGCTGTTGTGCCTATAGATAGGGCGCTATGGCACCGTGAAGAGCAGCAAGAGCTTTCAGGGCTGGGCCCTTCCTTGTGGGAGAAGGAGCCGGACGTTTGCCTTTTCGGCAAGAGGCTCTTCCGCGGCCGAACGCAATGAGATGTTGCGTCTCTGGGAAAGCACAGATCCCCACTGCTGTTGTGCCTGTAGATAGGGCACCAAGGGTAGGTGAAGAGCAGGAAGAGCTTTCAGGGCAGGGCCCTTCCTTGCGGGAGAAGGAGCCGGACGTTTGCCTTTTAGGCAAGAGGCTCTTCCGCGGCCGAACGCAATGAGATGTTGCGTCTCTGGGAAAGCACAGATCCCCACTGCTGTTGTGCCTATAGATAGGGCGCTATGGCACCGTGAAGAGCAGCAAGAGCTTTCAGGGCTGGGCCCTTCCTTGTGGCAGAAGGAGCCGGATGTTTGCCTTTTCGGCAAGAGGCTCTGCCGCTGCCGAGTGCCATGAGATGTTGCGTCTCTGGGAAAGCACAGATCCCCACTGCTGTTGTGCCTGTAGATAGGGTGCCAAGGCACCGTGAAGAGCAGCAAGAGCTTTCAGGGCTGGGCCCTTCCTTGTGGGAGAAGGAGCCGGACGTTTGCCTTTTCGGCAAGAGGCTCTGCCGCGGCCGAGCGCCATGAGATGTTGCGTCTCTGGGAAAGCAGAGATGCCCACTGCTGTTGTGCCTGTAGATAGGGCGCCAAGGCACCGTGAAGAGCAGCAAGAGCTTTCAGGGCTGGGCCCTTCCTTGTGGGAGAAGGAGCCGGACGTTTGCCTTCTCGGCAAGAGGCTCTGCCGCGGACGAGCACCATGAGATGTTGCGTCTCTGGGAAAGCACAGATCCCCACTGCTGTTGTGCCTCTAGATAGGGTGCCAAGGGTAGGTGAAGAGCAGCAAGAGCTTTCAGGGCTGGGCCCTTCCTTGTGGGAGAAGGAGCCGGACGTTTGCCTTTTCGGCAAGAGGCTCTGACGCGGCCGAGCGACATGACATGTTGCGTCTCTGGGAAAGCACAGATCCCCACTGCTGTTGTGCCTGTAGATAGGGCGCCAAGGCACCGTGAAGAGCAGCAAGAGCTTTCAGGGCTGGGCCCTTCCTTGTGGGAGGATGAGCCGGACGTTTGCCTTTTCGGCAAGAGGCTCTGCCGCGGCCGAGCACCATGAGATGTTGCGTCTCTGGGAAAGCACAGATCCCCACTGCTGTTGTGCCTGTAGATAGGGCGCCATGGCATCGTGAGGAACAGCAAGAGCTTTCAGGGCTGGGCCCTTCCTTGTGGGAGAAGGAGCCGGACGTTTGCCTTTTCGGCAAGAGGCTCTGCCGCGGCCGAGCGCCATGAGATGTTGCGTCTCTGGGAAAGCACAGATCCCCACTGCTGTTGTGCCTATAGATAGGGCGCTATGGCACCGTGAAGAGCAGCAAGAGCTTTCAGGGCTGGGCCCTTCCTTGTGGGAGAAGGAGCCGGACGTTTGCCTTTTCGGCAAGAGGCTCTGCCGCGGCCGAACGCAATGAGATGTTGCGTCTCTGGGAAAGCACAGATCCCCACTGCTGTTGTGCCTGTAGATAGGGCACCAAGGGTAGGTGAAGAGCAGCAAGAGCTTTCAGGGCAGGGCCCTTCCTTGTGGGAGAAGGAGCCGGACGTTTGCCTTTTCGGCAAGAGGCTCTTCCGCGGGCCGAACGCAATGAGATGTTGCGTCTCTGGGAAAGCACAGATCCCCAGTGCTGTTGTGCCTGTAGATAGGGCGCCAAGGCACCGTGAAGAGCAGCAAGAGCTTTCAGGGCTGGGCCCTTCCTTGTGGGAGAAGGAGCCGGACGTTTGCCTTTTCGGCAAGAGGCTCTTCCGCGGCCGAACGCAATGAGATGTTGCGTCGCTGGGAAAGCACAGATCCCCACTGCTGTTGTGCCTGTAGATAGGGCGCCAAGGCACCTTGAAGAGCAGCAAGAGCTTTCAGGGCTGGGCCCTTCCTTGTGGGAGAAGGAGCCGGACGTTTGCCTTTTCGGCAAGAGGCTCTGCTGCGGCCGAGCGCCATGAGATGTTGCGTATCTGGGAAAGCACAGATCGCCACTGCTGTTGTGCCTGTAGATAGGGTGCCAAGGGTAGATGAAGAGCAGAAAGTGCTTTCAGGGCTGGGCCCTTCCTTGTAGGAGAAGGAGCCGGACGTTTGCCTTTTTGGCAAGAGGCTCTGCCGCGAACGAGCGCCATGACATCCTGCGTCTCTGAGAAAGCACAGATCCCCAGTGCTGTTGTGCCTGTAGATAGGGCGGCAAGGCACCGTGAAGAGCAGCAACAGCTTTCAGGGCTGGGCCCTTCCTTGTGGGAGAAGGAGCCGGATGTTTGCCTTTTCGGCAAGAGGCTCTGCCGCTGCCGAGTGCCATGAGATGTTGCGTCTCTGGGAAAGCACAGATCCCCACTGCTGTTGTGCCTGTAGATAGGGTGCCAAGGCACCGTGAAGAGCAGCAAGAGCTTTCAGGGCTGGGCCCTTCCTTGTGGGAGAAGGAGCCGGACGTTTGCCTTTTCGGCAAGAGGCTCTGCCGCGGCCGAGCGCCATGAGATGTTGCGTCTCTGGGAAAGCAGAGATGCCCACTGCTGTTGTGCCTGTAGATAGGGCGCCAAGGCACCGTGAAGAGCAGCAAGAGCTTTCAGGGCTGGGCCCTTCCTTGTGGGAGAAGGAGCCGGACGTTTGCCTTCTCGGCAAGAGGCTCTGCCGCGGACGAGCACCATGAGATGTTGCGTCTCTGGGAAAGCACAGATCCCCACTGCTGTTGTGCCTCTAGATAGGGTGCCAAGGGTAGGTGAAGAGCAGCAAGAGCTTTCAGGGCTGGGCCCTTCCTTGTGGGAGAAGGAGCCGGACGTTTGCCTTTTCGGCAAGAGGCTCTGACGCGGCCGAGCGACATGACATGTTGCGTCTCTGGGAAAGCACAGATCCCCACTGCTGTTGTGCCTGTAGATAGGGCGCCAAGGCACCGTGAAGAGCAGCAAGAGCTTTCAGGGCTGGGCCCTTCCTTGTGGGAGGATGAGCCGGACGTTTGCCTTTTCGGCAAGAGGCTCTGCCGCGGCCGAGCACCATGAGATGTTGCGTCTCTGGGAAAGCACAGATCCCCACTGCTGTTGTGCCTCTAGATAGGGCGCCATGGCATCGTGAGGAACAGCAAGAGCTTTCAGGGCTGGGCCCTTCCTTGTGGGAGAAGGAGCCGGACGTTTGCCTTTTCGGCAAGAGGCTCTGCCGCGGCCGAGCGCCATGAGATGTTGCGTCTCTGGGAAAGCACAGATCCCCACTGCTGTTGTGCCTATAGATAGGGCGCTATGGCACCGTGAAGAGCAGCAAGAGCTTTCAGGGCTGGGCCCTTCCTTGTGGGAGAAGGAGCCGGACGTTTGCCTTTTCGGCAAGAGGCTCTGCCGCGGCCGAACGCAATGAGATGTTGCGTCTCTGGGAAAGCACAGATCCCCACTGCTGTTGTGCCTGTAGATAGGGCACCAAGGGTAGGTGAAGAGCAGCAAGAGCTTTCAGGGCAGGGCCCTTCCTTGTGGGAGAAGGAGCCGGACGTTTGCCTTTTCGGCAAGAGGCTCTTCCGCGGCCGAACGCAATGAGATGTTGCGTCTCTGGGAAAGCACAGATCCCCAGTGCTGTTGTGCCTGTAGATAGGGCGCCAAGGCACCGTGAAGAGCAGCAAGAGCTTTCAGGGCTGGGCCCTTCCTTGTGGGAGAAGGAGCCGGACGTTTGCCTTTTCGGCAAGAGGCTCTTCCGCGGCCGAACGCAATGAGATGTTGCGTCGCTGGGAAAGCACAGATCCCCACTGCTGTTGTGCCTGTAGATAGGGCGCCAAGGCACCTTGAAGAGCAGCAAGAGCTTTCAGGGCTGGGCCCTTCCTTGTGGGAGAAGGAGCCGGACGTTTGCCTTTTCGGCAAGAGGCTCTGCCGCGGCCGAGCGCCATGAGATGTTGCGTCCTTGGGAAAGCACAGATCCCCACTGCTGTTGTGCCTGTAGATAGGGTGCCAAGGGTAGGTGAAGAGCAGCAAGAGCTTTCAGGGCTGGGCCCTTCCTTGTGGGAGGATGAGCCGGACGTTTGCCTTTTCGGCAAGAGGCTCTGCCGCGGCCGAGCACCATGAGATGTTGCGTCTCTGGGAATGCACAGATCCCCAGTGCTGTTCTGCCTGTAGTTAGGGTGCCAAGGGTAGGTGAAGAGCAGCAAGAGCTTTCCGGGCTGGGCCTTCCTTGTGGGAGAAGGAGCCGGACGTTTACCTTTTCGGCAAGAGGCTCTGCCGCGGCCGAGCGCCATGAGATGTTGCGTCTCTGGGAAAGAACAGATCCCCACTGCTGTTGTGCCTATAGATAGGGCGCCATGGCATCGTGAGGAACAGCAAGAGCTTTCAGGGCTGGGCCCTTCCTTGTGGGAGAAGGAGCCGGATGTTTGCCTTTTCGGCAAGAGGCTCTGCCGCTGCCGAGTGCCATGAGATGTTGCGTCTCTGGGAAAGCACAGATCCCCACTGCTGTTGTGCCTGTAGATAGGGTGCCAAGGCACCGTGAAGAGCATCAAGAGCTTTCAGGGCTGGGCCCTTCCTTGTGGGAGAAGGAGCCGGACGTTTGCCTTTTCGGCAAGAGGCTCTGCCGCGGCCGAGCGCCATGAGATGTTGCGTCTCTGGGAAAGCAGAGATGCCCACTGCTGTTGTGCCTGTAGATAGGGCGCCAAGGCACCGTGAAGAGCAGCAAGAGCTTTCAGGGCTGGGCCCTTCCTTGTGGGAGAAGGAGCCGGACGTTTGCCTTCTCGGCAAGAGGCTCTGCCGCGGACGAGCACCATGAGATGTTGCGTCTCTGGGAAAGCACAGATCCCCACTGCTGTTGTGCCTCTAGATAGGGTGCCAAGGGTAGGTGAAGAGCAGCAAGAGCTTTCAGGGCTGGGCCCTTCCTTGTGGGAGAAGGAGCCGGACGTTTGCCTTTTCGGCAAGAGGCTCTGACGCGGCCGAGCGACATGACATGTTGCGTCTCTGGGAAAGCACAGATCCCCACTGCTGTTGTGCCTGTAGATAGGGCGCCAAGGGTAGGTGAAGAGCAGCAAGAGCTTTCAGGGCTGGGCCCTTCCTTGTGGGAGGATGAGCCGGACGTTTGCCTTTTCGGCAAGAGGCTCTGCCGCGGCCGAGCACCATGAGATGTTGCGTCTCTGGGAAAGCACAGATCCCCACTGCTGTTGTGCCTCTAGATAGGGCGCCATGGCATCGTGAGGAACAGCAAGAGCTTTCAGGGCTGGGCCCTTCCTTGTGGGAGAAGGAGCCGGACGTTTGCCTTTTCGGCAAGAGGCTCTGCCGCGGCCAAGCGCCATGAGATGTTGCGTCTCTGGGAAAGCACAGATCCCCACTTCTGTTGTGCCTATAGGTAGGGCGCTATGGCACCGTGAAGAGCAGCAAGAGCTTTCAGGGCTGGGCCCTTCCTTGTGGGAGAAGGAGCCGGACGTTTGCCTTTTCGGCAAGAGGCTCTTCCGCGGCCGAACGCAATGAGATGTTGCGTCTCTGGGAAAGCACAGATCCCCACTGCTGTTGTGCCTGTAGATAGGGCACCAAGGGTAGCTGAAGAGCAGCAAGAGCTTTCAGGGCAGGGCCCTTCCTTGTGGGAGAAGGAGCCGGACGTTTGCCTTTTCGGCAAGAGGCTCTTCCGCGGCCGAACGCAATGAGATGTTGCGTCTCTGGGAAAGCACAGATCCCCAGTGCTGTTGTGCCTGTAGATAGGGCGCCAAGGCACCGTGAAGAGCAGCAAGAGCTTTCAGGGCTGGGCCCTTCCTTGTGGGAGAAGGAGCCGGACGTTTGCCTTTTCGGCAAGAGGCTCTTCCGCGGCCGAACGCAATGAGATGTTGCGTCGCTGGGAAAGCACAGATCCCCACTGCTGTTGTGCCTGTAGATAGGGCGCCAAGGCACCTTGAAGAGCAGCAAGAGCTTTCAGGGCTGGGCCCTTCCTTGTGGGAGAAGGAGCCGGACGTTTGCCTTTTCGGCAAGAGGCTCTGCCGCGGCCGAGCGCCATGAGATGTTGCGTCCTTGGGAAAGCACAGATCCCCACTGCTGTTGTGCCTGTAGATAGGGTGCCAAGGGTAGGTGAAGAGCAGCAAGAGCTTTCAGGGCTGGGCCCTTCCTTGTGGGAGGATGAGCCGGACGTTTGCCTTTTCGGCAAGAGGCTCTGCCGCGGCCGAGCACCATGAGATGTTGCGTCTCTGGGAATGCACAGATCCCCAGTGCTGTTCTGCCTGTAGATAGGGTGCCAAGGGTAGGTGAAGAGCAGCAAGAGCTTTCCGGGCTGGGCCTTCCTTGTGGGAGAAGGAGCCGGACGTTTACCTTTTCGGCAAGAGGCTCTGCCGCGGCTGAGCGCCATGAGATGTTGCGTCTCTGGGAAAGAACAGATCCCCACTGCTGTTGTGCCTATAGATAGGGCGCCATGGCATCGTGAGGAACAGCAAGAGCTTTCAGGGCTGGGCCCTTCCTTGTGGGAGAAGGAGCCGGACGTTTGCCTTTTCGGCAAGAGGCTCTGCCGCGGCCGAGCGCCATGAGATGTTGCGTCTCTGGGAAAGCACAGATCCCCACTGCTGTTGTGCCTATAGATAGGGCGCTATGGCACCGTGAAGAGCAGCAAGAGCTTTCAGGGCTGGGCCCTTCCTTGTGGGAGAAGGAGCCGGACGTTTGCCTTTTCGGCAAGAGGCTCTTCCGCGGCCCGAACGCAATGAGATGTTGCGTCTCTGGGAAAGCACAGATCCCCACTGCTGTTGTGCCTGTAGATAGGGCACCAAGGGTAGGTGAAGAGCAGCAAGAGCTTTCAGGGCAGGGCCCTTCCTTGTGGGAGAAGGAGCCGGACGTTTGCCTTTTCGGCAAGAGGCTCTTCCGCGGGCCGAACGCAATGAGATGTTGCGTCTCTGGGAAAGCACAGATCCCCACTGCTGTTGTGCCTGTAGATAGGGCGCCAAGGCACCGTGAAGAGCAGCAAGAGCTTTCAGGGCTGGGCCCTTCCTTGTGGGAGAAGGAGCCGGACGTTTGCCTTTTCGGCAAGAGGCTCTTCCGCGGCCGAACGCAATGAGATGTTGCGTCGCTGGGAAAGCACAGATCCCCACTGCTGTTGTGCCTGTAGATAGGGCGCCAAGGCACCTTGAAGAGCAGCAAGAGCTTTCAGGGCTGGGCCCTTCCTTGTGGGAGAAGGAGCCGGACGTTTGCCTTTTCGGCAAGAGGCTCTGCCGCGGCCGAGCACCATGAGATGTTGCGTCTCTGGGAATGCACAGATCCCCAGTGCTGTTTTGCCTGTAGATAGGGTGCCAAGGGTAGGTGAAGAGGAGCAAGAGCTTTCCGGGCTGGGCCTTCCTTGTGGGAGAAGGAGCCGGACGTTTGCCTTTTCGGCAAGAGGCTCTGCCGCGCCGACCGCCATGAGATGTTGCGTCTCTGGGAAAGCACAGATCCCCAGTGCTGCTGTGCCTGTAGATAGGGCGCCAAGGGTAGGTGAAGAGCAGCAAGAGCTTTCAGGGCTGGGCCCTTCCTTGTGGGAGAAGGAGCCGGACGTTTGCCTTTTCGGCAAGAGGCAATGCCGCGGCTGAGCGCCATGAGATGTTGCGTCGCTGGGAAAGCACAGATCCCCACTGCTGTTTTGCCTGTAGATAGGGCGCCAAGGGTAGGTGAAGAGCATCAAGAGCTTTCAGGGCTGGGCCCTTCCTTGTGGGAGAAGGAGCCGGATGTTTGCCTTTTCGGCAAGAGGCTCTGCCGCTGCCGAGTGCCATGAGATGTTGCGTCTCTGGGAAAGCACAGATCCCCAGTGCTGTTGTGCCTGTAGATAGGGCGCCAAGGGTAGGTGAAGAGCAGCAAGAGCTTTCAGGGCTGGGCCCTTCCTTGTGGGAGAAGGAGCCGGACGTTTGCCTTTTCGGCAAGAGGCTCTGACGCGGCCGAGCGCCATGAGCTGTTGAGTCTCTGGGAAAGCACAGATCCCCACTGCTGTTGTGCCTGTAGATAGGGCGCCAAGGCACCGTGAAGAGTAGCAAGAGCTTTCAGGGCTGGGCCCTTCCTTGTGGGAGAAGGAGCCGGACGTTTGCCTTTTCGGCAAGAGGCTCTGCCGCGGCCGAGCGCCATGAGATGTTGCGTCTCTGGGAAAGCAGAGATGCCCACTGCTGTTGTGCCTGTAGATAGGGCGCCAAGGCACCGTGAAGAGCAGCAAGAGCTTTCAGGGCTGGGCCCTTCCTTGTGGCAGAAGGAGCCGGACGTTTGCCTTTTAGGCAAGAGGCTATGCCGCGGCCGAGCGCCATGAGATGTTGCGTCTCTGGGAAAGCACAGATCCCCAGTGCTGTTGTGCCTCTAGATAGGGCGCTATGGCACCGTGAAGAGCAGCAAGAGCTTTCAGGGCTGGGCCCTTCCTTGTGGGAGAAGGAGCCGGACGTTTGCCTTGTCGGCAAGAGGCTCTGCCGCGGCCGAGCGCCATGAGATGTTGCGTCTCTGGGAATGCACAGATCCCAGTGCTGTTGTGCCTCTAGATAGGGCGCCAAGGCACCGTGAAGAGCAGCAAGAGCTTTCCGGGCTGGGCCCTTCCTTGTGGGAGAAGGAGCCGGACGTTTGCCATTTTGGCAAGAGGCAGTGCCGCGGCCGAGCGCCATGAGATGTTGAGTCTCTGGGAAAGCACAGATCCCCAGTGCTGTTGTGCCTGTAGATAGGGTGCCAAGGCACCGTGAAGAGCAGCAAGAGCTTTCAGGGCTGGGCCCTTCCTTGTGGGAGAAGGAGCCGGACATTTGCCTTCTCGGCAAAGGCTCTGCCGCGGCTGAGCGCCATGAGATGTTGCGTCTCTGGGAAAACACGCATACCCAGTGCTGTTGTGCCTGTAGATAGGGCGCCAAGGGTAGGTGAAGAGCAGCAAGAGCTTTCAGGGCTGGGCCCTTCCTTGTGGGAGAAGGAGCCGGACGTTTGCCTTTTCAGCAAGAGGCTCTGCCGCGGCCGAGCGCCATGAGATGTTGCGTCTCTGGGAAAGCACAGATCCCCAGTGCTGTAGTGCCTGTAGATAGGGCGCCAAGGCACCGTGAAGAGCAGCAAGAGCTTTCAGGGCTGGGCCCTTCCTTGTGGGAGAAGGAGCCGGACATTTGCCTTTTCGGCAAGAGGCTCTGCCGCGGCCGAGCGCCATGAGATGTTGCGTCTCTGGGAAAGCACAGATCCCCAGTGCTGTTGTGCCTATAGATAGGGCGCCAAGGCACCGTGAAGAGCAGCAAGAGCTTTCAGGGCTGGGCCCTTCCTTGTGGCAGAAGGAGCCGGACGTTTGCCTTTTCGGCAAGAGGCTCTGCCGCGGCCGAGCGCCATGAGATGTTGCGTCTCTGGGAAAGCAGAGATGCCCACTGCTGTTGTACCTGTAGATAGGGCGCCAAGGGTAGGTGAAGAGCAGCAAGAGCTTTCAGGGCTGGGCCCTTCCTTGTGGGAGAAGGAGCCGGACGTTTGCCTTTTCGGCAAGAGGCTCTGCCGCGGCTGAGCGCCATGAGATGTTGCGTCTCTGGGAAAGAACAGATCCCCACTGCTGTTGTGCCTGTAGATAGGGTGCCAAGGCACCGTGAAGAGCAGCAAGAGCTTTCAGGGCTGGGCCCTTCGTTGTGGGAGAAGGAGCCGGATGTTTGCCTTTTCGGCAAGAGGCTCTGCCGCGGCCGAGCGCCATGAGATGTTGCGTCTCTGGGAAAGCACAGATCCCCACTGCTGTTGTGCCTGTAGGTAGGGCCCAAGGCACCGTGAAGAGAATCAAGAGCTTTCAGGGCTGGGCCCTTCCTTGTGGGAGAAGGAGCCGGACGTTTGCCTTTTCGGCAAGAGGCTCTTCCGCGGCCGAACGCAATGAGATGTTGCGTCTCTGGGAAAGCACAGATCCCCACTGCTGTTGTGCCTGTAGATAGGGCACCAAGGGTAGCTGAAGAGCAGCAAGAGCTTTCAGCGCAGGGCCCTTCCTTGTGGGAGAAGGAGCCGGACGTTTGCCTTTTCGGCAAGAGGCTCTTCCGCGGCCGAACGCAATGAGATGTTGCGTCTCTGGGAAAGCACAGATCCCCACTGCTGTTGTGCCTGTAGATAGGGCGCCAAGGCACCGTGAAGAGCAGCAAGAGCTTTCAGGGCTGGGCCCTTCCTTGTGGGAGAAGGAGCCGGACGTTTGCCTTTTCGGCAAGAGGCTCTTCCGCGGCCGAACGCAATGAGATGTTGCGTCGCTGGGAAAGAACAGATCCCCACTGCTGTTGTGCCTGTAGATAGGGCGCCAAGGCACCTTGAAGAGCAGCAAGAGCTTTCAGGGCTGGGCCCTTCCTTGTGGGAGAAGGAGCCGGACGTTTGCCTTTTCGGCAAGAGGCTCTGCCGCGGCCGAGCGCCATGAGATGTTGCGTCCTTGGGAAAGCACAGATCCCCACTGCTGTTGTGCCTGTAGATAGGGTGCCAAGGGTAGGTGAAGAGCAGCAAGAGCTTTCAGGGCTGGGCCCTTCCTTGTGGGAGGATGAGCCGGACGTTTGCCTTTTCGGCAAGAGGCTCTGCCGCGGCCGAGCACCATGAGATGTTGCGTCTCTGGGAATGCACAGATCCCCAGTGCTGTTCTGCCTGTAGATAGGGTGCCAAGGGTAGGTGAAGAGGAGCAAGAGCTTTCCGGGCTGGGCCTTCCTTGTGGGAGAAAGAGCCGGACGTTTGCCTTTTCGGCAAGAGGCTCTGCCGCGCCGACCGCCATGAGATGTTGCGTCTCTGGGAAAGCACAGATCCCCAGTGCTGCTGTGCCTGTAGATAGGGCGCCAAGGGTAGGTGAAGAGCAGCAAGAGCTTTCAGGGCTGGGCCCTTCCTTGTGGGAGAAGGAGCCGGACGTTTGCCTTTTCGGCAAGAGGCAATGCCGCGGCTGAGCGCCATGAGATGTTGCGTCGCTGGGAAAGCACAGATCCCCACTGCTGTTTTGCCTGTAGATAGGGCGCCAAGGGTAGGTGAAGAGCATCAAGAGCTTTCAGGGCTGGGCCCTTCTTGTGGGAGAAGGAGCCGGATGTTTGCCTTTTCGGCAAGAGGCTCTGCCGCTGCCGAGTGCCATGAGATGTTGCGTCTCTGGGAAAGCACAGATCCCCAGTGCTGTTGTGCCTGTAGATAGGGCGCCAAGGGTAGGTGAAGAGCAGCAAGAGCTTTCAGGGCTGGGCCCTTCCTTGTGGGAGAAGGAGCCGGACGTTTGCCTTTTCGGCAAGAGGCTCTGACGCGGCCGAGCGCCATGAGCTGTTGAGTCTCTGGGAAAGCACAGATCCCCACTGCTGTTGTGCCTGTAGATAGGGCGCCAAGGCACCGTGAAGAGTAGCAAGAGCTTTCAGGGCTGGGCCCTTCCTTGTGGGAGAAGGAGCCGGACGTTTGCCATATCGGCAAGAGGCTCTGCCGCGGCCGAGCGCCATGAGATGTTGCGTCTCTGGGAAAGCAGAGATGCCCACTGCTGTTGTGCCTGTAGATAGGGCGCCAAGGCACCGTGAAGAGCAGCAAGAGCTTTCAGGGCTGGGCCCTTCCTTGTGGCAGAAGGAGCCGGACGTTTGCCTTTTAGGCAAGAGGCTATGCCGCGGCCGAGCGCCATGAGATGTTGCGTCTCTGGGAAAGCACAGATCCCCAGTGCTGTTGTGCCTCTAGATAGGGCGCTATGGCACCGTGAAGAGCAGCAAGAGCTTTCAGGGCTGGGCCCTTCCTTGTGGGAGAAGGAGCCGGACGTTTGCCTTGTCGGCAAGAGGCTCTGCCGCGGCCGAGCGCCATGAGATGTTGCGTCTCTGGGAATGCACAGATCCCAGTGCTGTTGTGCCTCTAGATAGGGCGCCAAGGCACCGTGAAGAGCAGCAAGAGCTTTCCGGGCTGGGCCCTTCCTTGTGGGAGAAGGAGCCGGACGTTTGCCATTTCGGCAAGAGGCAGTGCCGCGGCCGAGCGCCATGAGATGTTGAGTCTCTGGGAAAGCACAGATCCCCAGTGCTGTTGTGCCTGTAGATAGGGTGCCAAGGCACCGTGAAGAGCAGCAAGAGCTTTCAGGGCTGGGCCCTTCCTTGTGGGAGAAGGAGCCGGACATTTGCCTTCTCGGCAAAGGCTCTGCCGCGGCTGAGCGCCATGAGATGTTGCGTCTCTGGGAAAACACGCATACCCAGTGCTGTTGTGCCTGTAGATAGGGCGCCAAGGGTAGGTGAAGAGCAGCAAGAGCTTTCAGGGCTGGGCCCTTCCTTGTGGGAGAAGGAGCCGGACGTTTGCCTTTTCAGCAAGAGGCTCTGCCGCGGCCGAGCGCCATGAGATGTTGCGTCTCTGGGAAAGCAGAGATCCCCAGTGCTGTAGTGCCTGTAGATAGGGCGCCAAGGCACCGTGAAGAGCAGCAAGAGCTTTCAGGGCTGGGCCCTTCCTTGTGGGAGAAGGAGCCGGACATTTGCCTTTTCGGCAAGAGGCTCCGCCGCGGCCGAGCGCCATGAGATGTTGCGTCTCTGGGAAAGCACAGATCCCCAGTGCTGTTGTGCCTATAGATAGGGCGCCAAGGCACCGTGAAGAGCAGCAAGAGCTTTCAGGGCTGGGCCCTTCCTTGTGGCAGAAGGAGCCGGACGTTTGCCTTTTCGGCAAGAGGCTCTGCCGCGGCCGAGCGCCATGAGATGTTGCGTCTCTGGGAAAGAACAGATCCCCACTGCTGTTGTGCCTATAGATAGGGCACCATGGCATCGTGAGGAACAGCAAGAGCTTTCAGGGCTGGGCCCTTCCTTGTGGGAGAAGGAGCCGGACGTTTGCCTTTTCGGCAAGAGGCTCTGCCGCGGCCGAGCGCCATGAGATGTTGCGTCTCTGGGAAAGAACAGATCCCCACTGCTGTTGTGCCTGTAGATAGGGTGCCAAGGCACCGTGAAGAGCAGCAAGAGCTTTCAGGGCTGGGCCCTTCGTTGTGGGAGAAGGAGCCGGACGTTTGCCTTTTCGGCAAGAGGCTCTGCCGCGGCCGAGCGCCATGAGATGTTGCGTCTCTGGGAAAGCACAGATCCCCACTGCTGTTGTGCCTGTAGGTAGGGCCCAAGGCACCGTGAAGAGAATCAAGAGCTTTCAGGGCTGGCCCTTCCTTGTGGGAGAAGGAGCCGGACGTTTGCCTTTTCGGCAAGAGGCTCTGCCGCGCCGACCGCCATGAGATGTTGCGTCTCTGGGAAAGCACAGATACCCAGTGCTGCTGTGCCTGTAGATAGGGCGCCAAGGGTAGGTGAAGAGCAGCAAGAGCTTTCAGGGCTGGGCCCTTCCTTGTGGGAGAAGGAGCCGGACGTTTGCCTTTTCGGCAAGAGGCAATGCCGCGGCTGAGCGCCATGAGATGTTGCGTCGCTGGGAAAGCACAGATCCCCACTGCTGTTTTGCCTGTAGATAGGGCGCCAAGGGTAGGTGAAGAGCATCAAGAGCTTTCAGGGCTGGGCCCTTCCTTGTGGGAGAAGGAGCCGGATGTTTGCCTTTTCGGCAAGAGGCTCTGCCGCTGCCGAGTGCCATGAGATGTTGCGTCTCTGGGAAAGCACAGATCCCCAGTGCTGTAGTGCCTGTAGATAGGGCGCCAAGGCACCGTGAAGAGCAGCAAGAGCTTTCAGGGCTGGGCCCTTCCTTGTGGGAGAAGGAGCCGGACATTTGCCTTTTCGGCAAGAGGCTCCGCCGCGGCCGAGCGCCATGAGATGTTGCGTCTCTGGGAAAGCACAGATCCCCAGTGCTGTTGTGCCTATAGATAGGGCGCCAAGGCACCGTGAAGAGCAGCAAGAGCTTTCAGGGCTGGGCCCTTCCTTGTGGCAGAAGGAGCCGGACGTTTGCCTTTTCGGCAAGAGGCTCTGCCGCGGCCGAGCGCCATGAGATGTTGCGTCTCTGGGAAAGAACAGATCCCCACTGCTGTTGTGCCTATAGATAGGGCACCATGGCATCGTGAGGAACAGCAAGAGCTTTCAGGGCTGGGCCCTTCCTTGTGGGAGAAGGAGCCGGACGTTTGCCTTTTCGGCAAGAGGCTCTGCCGCGGCCGAGCGCCATGAGATGTTGCGTCTCTGGGAAAGAACAGATCCCCACTGCTGTTGTGCCTGTAGATAGGGTGCCAAGGCACCGTGAAGAGCAGCAAGAGCTTTCAGGGCTGGGCCCTTCGTTGTGGGAGAAGGAGCCGGACGTTTGCCTTTTCGGCAAGAGGCTCTGCCGCGGCCGAGCGCCATGAGATGTTGCGTCTCTGGGAAAGCACAGATCCCCACTGCTGTTGTGCCTGTAGGTAGGGCCCAAGGCACCGTGAAGAGAATCAAGAGCTTTCAGGGCTGGCCCTTCCTTGTGGGAGAAGGAGCCGGACGTTTGCCTTTTCGGCAAGAGGCTCTGCCGCGCCGACCGCCATGAGATGTTGCGTCTCTGGGAAAGCACAGATACCCAGTGCTGCTGTGCCTGTAGATAGGGCGCCAAGGGTAGGTGAAGAGCAGCAAGAGCTTTCAGGGCTGGGCCCTTCCTTGTGGGAGAAGGAGCCGGACGTTTGCCTTTTCGGCAAGAGGCAATGCCGCGGCTGAGCGCCATGAGATGTTGCGTCGCTGGGAAAGCACAGATCCCCACTGCTGTTTTGCCTGTAGATAGGGCGCCAAGGGTAGGTGAAGAGCATCAAGAGCTTTCAGGGCTGGGCCCTTCCTTGTGGGAGAAGGAGCCGGATGTTTGCCTTTTCGGCAAGAGGCTCTGCCGCTGCCGAGTGCCATGAGATGTTGCGTCTCTGGGAAAGCACAGATCCCCAGTGCTGTTGTGCCTGTAGATAGGGCGCCAAGGGTAGGTGAAGAGCAGCAAGAGCTTTCAGGGCTGGGCCCTTCCTTGTGGGAGAAGGAGCCGGACGTTTGCCTTTTCGGCAAGAGGCTCTGACGCGGCCGAGCGCCATGAGCTGTTGAGTCTCTGGGAAAGCACAGATCCCCACTGCTGTTGTGCCTGTAGATAGGGCGCCAAGGCACCGTGAAGAGCAGCAAGAGCTTTCAGGGCTGGGCCCTTCCTTGTGGGAGAAGGAGCCGGACGTTTGCCTTTTCGGCAAGAGGCTCTGCCGCGGCCGAGCGCCATGAGATGTTGCGTCTCTGGGAAAGCAGAGATGCCCACTGCTGTTGTGCCTGTAGATAGGGCGCCAAGGCACCGTGAAGAGCAGCAAGAGCTTTCAGGGCTGGGCCCTTCCTTGTGGCAGAAGGAGCCGGACGTTTGCCTTTTAGGCAAGAGGCTATGCCGCGGCCGAGCGCCATGAGATGTTGCGTCTCTGGGAAAGCACAGATCCCCAGTGCTGTTGTGCCTCTAGATAGGGCGCTATGGCACCGTGAAGAGCAGCAAGAGCTTTCAGGGCTGGGCCCTTCCTTGTGGGAGAAGGAGCCGGACGTTTGCCTTGTCGGCAAGAGGCTCTGCCGCGGCCGAGCGCCATGACATCCTGCTTCTCTGGGATAGAACAGATCCCCAGTGCTGTTGTGCCTGTAGATAGGGCGCCAAGGCACCGTGAAGAGCAGCAAGAGATTTCCGGGCTGGGCCCTTCCTTGTGGGAGAAGGAGCCGGACGTTTGCCATTTCGGCAAGAGGCAGTGCCGCGGCCGAGCGCCATGAGATGTTGAGTCTCTGGGAAAGCACAGATCCCCAGTGCTGTTGTGCCTGTAGATAGGGTGCCAAGGCACCGTGAAGAGCAGCAAGAGCTTTCAGGGCTGGGCCCTTCCTTGTGGGAGAAGGAGCCGGACGTTTGCCTTCTCGGCAAAGGCTCTGCCGCGGCTGAGCGCCATGAGATGTTGCGTCTCTGGGAAAACACGCATACCCAGTGCTGTTGTGCCTGTAGATAGGGCGCCAAGGGTAGGTGAAGAGCAGCAAGAGCTTTCAGGGCTGGGCCCTTCCTTGTGGGAGAAGGAGCCGGACGTTTGCCTTTTCAGCAAGAGGCTCTGCCGCGGCCGAGCGCCATGAGATGTTGCGTCTCTGGGAAAGCACAGATCCCCACTGCTGTAGTGCCTGTAGATAGGGCGCCAAGGCACCGTGAAGAGCAGCAAGAGCTTTCAGGGCTGGGCCCTTCCTTGTGGGAGAAGGAGCCGGACATTTGCCTTTTCGGCAAGAGGCTCTGCCGCGGCCGAGCGCCATGAGATGTTGCGTCTCTGGGAAAGCACAGATCCCCAGTGCTGTTGTGCCTATAGATAGGGCGCCAAGGCACCGTGAAGAGCAGCAAGAGCTTTCAGGGCTGGGCCCTTCCTTGTGGGAGAAGGAGCCGGACGTTTGCCTTTTCGGCAAGAGGCTCTGCCGCGGCCTAGCGCCATGACATGTTGCGTCTCTGGGAAAGCACAGATCCCCAGTGCTGTTGTGCCTCTAGATAGGGTGCCAAGGCACCGTGAAGAGCAGCAAGAGCTTTCAGGGCTGGGCCCTTCCTTGTGGGAGAAGGAGCCGGACGTTTGCCTTGTCGGCAAGAGTCTCTGCCGCGGCCAAGCGCCATGAGATGTTGCGTCCTTGGGAAAGCACAGATCCCCACTGCTGTTGTGCCTGTAGATAGGGCACCATGGCACCGAGAGGAGCAGCAAGAGCTTCCAGGGCTGTGCCCTTCCTTGTGGGAGAAGGAGCCAGACGTTTGCCTTTTCGGCAAGAGGATCTGCCGCGGCCGAGCGCCATGAGATGTTGCGTCTCTGGGAAAGCACAGATCCCCACTGCTGTTGTGCCTGTATGTAGGGCCCAAGGCACCGTGAAGAGAATCAAGAGCTTTCAGGGCTGGGCCCTTCCTTGTGGGAGAAGGAGCCGGACGTTTGCCTTTTCGGCAAGAGGCTCTGCCGCGCCGACCGCCATGAGATGTTGCGTCTCTGGGAAAGCACAGATCCCCAGTGCTGCTGTGCCTGTAGATAGGGCGCCAAGGGTAGGTGAAGAGCAGCAAGAGCTTTCAGGGCTGGGCCCTTCCTTGTGGGAGAAGGAGCCGGATGTTTGCCTTTTCGGCAAGAGGCTCTGCCGCTGCCGAGTGCCATGAGATGTTGCGTCTCTGGGAAAGCACAGATCCCCAGTGCTGTTGTGCCTGTAGATAGGGCGCCAAGGGTAGGTGAAGAGCAGCAAGAGCTTTCAGGGCTGGGCCCTTCCTTGTGGGAGAAGGAGCCGGACGTTTGCCTTTTCGGCAAGAGGCTCTGACGCGGCCGAGCGCCATGAGCTGTTGAGTCTCTGGGAAAGCACAGATCCCCACTGCTGTTGTGCCTGTAGATAGGGCGCCAAGGCACCGTGAAGAGCAGCAAGAGCTTTCAGGGCTGGGCCCTTCCTTGTGGGAGAAGGAGCCGGACGTTTGCCTTTTCGGCAAGAGGCTCTGCCGCGGCCGAGCGCCATGAGATGTTGCGTCTCTGGGAAAGCAGAGATGCCCACTGCTGTTGTGCCTGTAGATAGGGCGCCAAGGCACCGTGAAGAGCAGCAAGAGCTTTCAGGGCTGGGCCCTTCCTTGTGGCAGAAGGAGCCGGACGTTTGCCTTTTCGGCAAGAGGCTATGCCGCGGCCGAGCGCCATGAGATGTTGCGTCTCTGGGAAAGCACAGATCCCCAGTGCTGTTGTGCCTCTAGATAGGGCGCTATGGCACCGTGAAGAGCAGCAAGAGCTTTCAGGGCTGGGCCCTTCCTTGTGGGAGAAGGAGCCGGACGTTTGCCTTGTCGGCAAGAGGCTCTGCCGCGGCCGAGCGCCATGACATCCTGCTTCTCTGGGATAGAACAGATCCCCAGTGCTGTTGTGCCTGTAGATAGGGCGCCAAGGCACCGTGAAGAGCAGCAAGAGATTTCCGGGCTGGGCCCTTCCTTGTGGGAGAAGGAGCCGGACGTTTGCCATTTCGGCAAGAGGCAGTGCCGCGGCCGAGCGCCATGAGATGTTGCGTCTCTGGGAAAGCACAGATCCCCACTGCTGTAGTGCCTGTAGATAGGGCGCCAAGGCACCGTGAAGAGCAGCAAGAGCTTTCAGGGCTGGGCCCTTCCTTGTGGGAGAAGGAGCCGGACATTTGCCTTTTCGGCAAGAGGCTCTGCCGCGGCCGAGCGCCATGAGATGTTGCGTCTCTGGGAAAGCACAGATCCCCAGTGCTGTTGTGCCTATAGATAGGGCGCCAAGGCACCGTGAAGAGCAGCAAGAGCTTTCAGGGCTGGGCCCTTCCTTGTGGGAGAAGGAGCCGGACGTTTGCCTTTTCGGCAAGAGGCTCTGCCGCGGCCTAGCGCCATGAAATGTTGCGTCTCTGGGAAAGCACAGATCCCCAGTGCTGTTGTGCCTCTAGATAGGGTGCCAAGGCACCGTGAAGAGCAGCAAGAGCTTTCAGGGCTGGGCCCTTCCTTGTGGGAGAAGGAGCCGGACGTTTGCCTTGTCGGCAAGAGTCTCTGCCGCGGCCAAGCGCCATGAGATGTTGCGTCCTTGGGAAAGCACAGATCCCCACTGCTGTTGTGCCTGTAGATAGGGCACCATGGCACCGAGAGGAGCAGCAAGAGCTTTCAGGGCTGTGCCCTTCCTTGTGGGAGAAGGAGCCAGACGTTTGCCTTTTCGGCAAGAGGATCTGCCGCGGCCGAGCGCCATGAGATGTTGCGTCTCTGGGAAAGCAGAGATGCCCACTGCTGTTGTGCCTGTAGATAGGGCACCAAGGCACCGTGAAGAGCAGCAAGAGCTTTCAGGGCTGGGCCCTTCCTTGTGGGAGAAGGAGCCGGACGTTTGCCTTTTCGGCAAGAGGCACTGCCGCGGCCGAGCGCCATGAGATGTTGCGTCTCTGGGAGAGAACAGTTCCCCACTGCTGTTGTGCCTATAGATAGGGCGCCATGGCATCGTGAGGAACAGCAAGAGCTTTCAGGGCTGGGCCCTTCCTTGTGGGAGAAGGAGCCGGACGTTTGCCTTTTCGGCAAGAGGCAATGCCGCGGCTGAGCGCCATGAGATGTTGCGTCGCTGGGAAAGCACAGATCCCCACTGCTGTTTTGCCTGTAGATAGGGCGCCAAGGGTAGGTGAAGAGCATCAAGAGCTTTCAGGGCTGGGCCCTTCCTTGTGGGAGAAGGAGCCGGATGTTTGCCTTTTCGGCAAGAGGCTCTGCCGCTGAAGAGTGCCATGAGATGTTGCGTCTCTGGGAAAGCACAGATCCCCAGTGCTGTTGTGCCTGTAGATAGGGCGCCAAGGGTAGGTGAAGAGCAGCAAGAGCTTTCAGGGCTGGGCCCTTCCTTGTGGGAGAAGGAGCCGGACGTTTGCCTTTTCGGCAAGAGGCTCTGACGCGGCCGAGCGCCATGAGCTGTTGAGTCTCTGGGAAAGCACAGATCCCCACTGCTGTTGTGCCTGTAGATAGGGCGCCAAGGCACCGTGAAGAGCAGCAAGAGCTTTCAGGGCTGGGCCCTTCCTTGTGGGAGAAGGAGCCGGACGTTTGCCTTTTCGGCAAGAGGCTCTGCCGCGGCCGAGCGCCATGAGATGTTGCGTCTCTGGGAAAGCAGAGATGCCCACTGCTGTTGTGCCTGTAGATAGGGCGCCAAGGCACCGTGAAGAGCAGCAAGAGCTTTCAGGGCTGGGCCCTTCCTTGTGGCAGAAGGAGCCGGACGTTTGCCTTTTAGGCAAGAGGCTATGCCGCGGCCGAGCGCCATGAGATGTTGCGTCTCTGGGAAAGCACAGATCCCCAGTGCTGTTGTGCCTCTAGATAGGGCGCTATGGCACCGTGAAGAGCAGCAAGAGCTTTCAGGGCTGGGCCCTTCCTTGTGGGAGAAGGAGCCGGACGTTTGCCTTGTCGGCAAGAGGCTCTGCCGCGGCCGAGCGCCATGACATCCTGCTTCTCTGGGATAGAACAGATCCCCAGTGCTGTTGTGCCTGTAGATAGGGCGCCAAGGCACCGTGAAGAGCAGCAAGAGATTTCCGGGCTGGGCCCTTCCTTGTGGGAGAAGGAGCCGGACGTTTGCCATTTCGGCAAGAGGCAGTGCCGCGGCCGAGCGCCATGAGATGTTGAGTCTCTGGGAAAGCACAGATCCCCAGTGCTGTTGTGCCTGTAGATAGGGTGCCAAGGCACCGTGAAGAGCAGCAAGAGCTTTCAGGGCTGGGCCCTTCCTTGTGGGAGAAGGAGCCGGACATTTGCCTTCTCGGCAAAGGCTCTGCCGCGGCTGAGCGCCATGAGATGTTGCGTCTCTGGGAAAACACGCATACCCAGTGCTGTTGTGCCTGTAGATAGGGCGCCAAGGGTAGGTGAAGAGCAGCAAGAGCTTTCAGGGCTGGGCCCTTCCTTGTGGGAGAAGGAGCCGGACGTTTGCCTTTTCAGCAAGAGGCTCTGCCGCGGCCGAGCGCCATGAGATGTTGCGTCTCTGGGAAAGCACAGATCCCCACTGCTGTAGTGCCTGTAGATAGGGCGCCAAGGCACCGTGAAGAGCAGCAAGAGCTTTCAGGGCTGGGCCCTTCCTTGTGGGAGAAGGAGCCGGACATTTGCCTTTTCGGCAAGAGGCTCTGCCGCGGCCGAGCGCCATGAGATGTTGAGTCTCTGGGAAAGCACAGATCCCCAGTGCTGTTGTGCCTATAGATAGGGCGCCAAGGCACCGTGAAGAGCAGCAAGAGCTTTCAGGGCTGGGCCCTTCCTTGTGGGAGAAGGAGCCGGACGTTTGCCTTTTCGGCAAGAGGCTCTGCCGCGGCCTAGCGCCATGACATGTTGCGTCTCTGGGAAAGCACAGATCCCCACTGCTGTTGTGCCTCTAGATAGGGTGCCAAGGCACCGTGAAGAGCAGCAAGAGCTTTCAGGGCTGGGCCCTTCCTTGTGGGAGAAGGAGCCGGACGTTTGCCTTGTCGGCAAGAGTCTCTGCCGCGGCCAAGCGCCATGAGATGTTGCGTCCTTGGGAAAGCACAGATCCCCACTGCTGTTGTGCCTGTAGATAGGGCACCATGGCACCGAGAGGAGCAGCAAGAGCTTTCAGGGCTGTGCCCTTCCTTGTGGGAGAAGGAGCCAGACGTTTGCCTTTTCGGCAAGAGGATCTGCCGCGGCCGAGCGCCATGAGATGTTGCGTCTCTGGGAAAGCACAGATCCCCACTGCTGTTGTGCCTGTAGGTAGGGCCCAAGGCACCGTGAAGAGAATCAAGAGCTTTCAGGGCTGGGCCCTTCCTTGTGGGAGAAGGAGCCGGACGTTTGCCTTTTCGGCAAGAGGCTCTGCCGCGCCGACCGCCATGAGATGTTGCGTCTCTGGGAAAGCACAGATCCCCAGTGCTGCTGTGCCTGTAGATAGGGCGCCAAGGGTAGGTGAAGAGCAGCAAGAGCTTTCAGGGCTGGGCCCTTCCTTGTGGGAGAAGGAGCCGGACGTTTGCCTTTTCGGCAAGAGGCAATGCCGCGGCTGAGCGCCATGAGATGTTGCGTCGCTGGGAAAGCACAGATCCCCACTGCTGTTTTGCCTGTAGATAGGGCGCCAAGGGTAGGTGAAGAGCATCAAGAGCTTTCAGGGCTGGGCCCTTCCTTGTGGGAGAAGGAGCCGGATGTTTGCCTTTTCGGCAAGAGGCTCTGCCGCTGCCGAGTGCCATGAGATGTTGCGTCTCTGGGAAAGCACAGATCCCCAGTGCTGTTGTGCCTGTAGATAGGGCGCCAAGGGTAGGTGAAGAGCAGCAAGAGCTTTCAGGGCTGGGCCCTTCCTTGTGGGAGAAGGAGCCGGACGTTTGCCTTTTCGGCAAGAGGCTCTGACGCGGCCGAGCGCCATGAGCTGTTGAGTCTCTGGGAAAGCACAGATCCCCACTGCTGTTGTGCCTGTAGATAGGGCGCCAAGGCACCGTGAAGAGCAGCAAGAGCTTTCAGGGCTGGGCCCTTCCTTGTGGGAGAAGGAGCCGGACGTTTGCCTTTTCGGCAAGAGGCTCTGCCGCGGCCGAGCGCCATGAGATGTTGCGTCTCTGGGAAAGCAGAGATGCCCACTGCTGTTGTGCCTGTAGATAGGGCGCCAAGGCACCGTGAAGAGCAGCAAGAGCTTTCAGGGCTGGGCCCTTCCTTCTGGCAGAAGGAGCCGGACGTTTGCCTTTTAGGCAAGAGGCTATGCCGCGGCCGAGCGCCATGAGATGTTGCGTCTCTGGGAAAGCACAG
This sequence comes from Harpia harpyja, assembly GCF_026419915.1. Taxonomy (NCBI): domain Eukaryota; kingdom Metazoa; phylum Chordata; class Aves; order Accipitriformes; family Accipitridae; genus Harpia; species Harpia harpyja. Next base: position 12,004 of record NW_026293144.1, on the reverse strand, counting down.
ATCCCCAGTGCTGTTGTGCCTCTAGATAGGGCGCTATGGCACCGTGAAGAGCAGCAAGAGCTTTCAGGGCTGGGCCCTTCCTTGTGGGAGAAGGAGCCGGACGTTTGCCTTGTCGGCAAGAGGCTCTGCCGCGGCCGAGCGCCATGACATCCTGCTTCTCTGGGATAGAACAGATCCCCAGTGCTGTTGTGCCTGTAGATAGGGCGCCAAGGCACCGTGAAGAGCAGCAAGAGATTTCCGGGCTGGGCCCTTCCTTGTGGGAGAAGGAGCCGGACGTTTGCCATTTCGGCAAGAGGCAGTGCCGCGGCCGAGCGCCATGAGATGTTGAGTCTCTGGGAAAGCACAGATCCCCAGTGCTGTTGTGCCTTTAGATAGGGCGCCAAGGCACCGTGAAGAGCAGCAAGAGCTTTCAGGGCTGGGCCCTTCCTTGTGGGAGAAGGAGCCGGACATTTGCCTTCTCGGCAAAGGCTCTGCCGCGGCTGAGCGCCATGAGATGTTGCGTCTCTGGGAAAACACGCATACCCAGTGCTGTTGTGCCTGTAGATAGGGCGCCAAGGCACCGTGAAGAGCAGCAACAGCTTTCAGGGCTGGGCCCTTCCTTGTGGGAGAAGGAGCCGGACGTTTGCCTTTTCAGCAAGAGGCTCTGCCGCGGCCGAGCGCCATGAGATGTTGCGTCTCTGGGAAAGCACAGATCCCCACTGCTGTAGTGCCTGTAGATAGGGCGCCAAGGCACCGTGAAGAGCAGCAAGAGCTTTCAGGGCTGGGCCCTTCCTTGTGGGAGAAGGAGCCGGACATTTGCCTTTTCGGCAAGAGGCTCTGCCGCGGCCGAGCGCCATGAGATGTTGCGTCTCTGGGAAAGCACAGATCCCCAGTGCTGTTGTGCCTATAGATAGGGCGCCAAGGCACCGTGAAGAGCAGCAAGAGCTTTCAGGGCTGGGCCCTTCCTTGTGGGAGAAGGAGCCGGACGTTTGCCTTTTCGGCAAGAGGCTCTGCCGCGGCCTAGCGCCATGACATGTTGCGTCTCTGGGAAAGCACAGATCCCCAGTGCTGTTGTGCCTCTAGATAGGGTGCCAAGGCACCGTGAAGAGCAGCAAGAGCTTTCAGGGCTGGGCCCTTCCTTGTGGGAGAAGGAGCCGGACGTTTGCCTTGTCGGCAAGAGTCTCTGCCGCGGCCAAGCGCCATGAGATGTTGCGTCCTTGGGAAAGCACAGATCCCCACTGCTGTTGTGCCTGTAGATAGGGCACCATGGCACCGAGAGGAGCAGCAAGAGCTTTCAGGGCTGTGCCCTTCCTTGTGGGAGAAGGAGCCAGACGTTTGCCTTTTCGGCAAGAGGATCTGCCGCGGCCGAGCGCCATGAGATGTTGCGTCTCTGGGAAAGCAGAGATGCCCACTGCTGTTGTGCCTGTAGATAGGGCACCAAGGCACCGTGAAGAGCAGCAAGAGCTTTCAGGGCTGGGCCCTTCCTTGTGGGAGAAGGAGCCGGACGTTTGCCTTTTCGGCAAGAGGCACTGCCGCGGCCGAGCGCCATGAGATGTTGCGTCTCTGGGAGAGAACAGTTCCCCACTGCTGTTGTGCCTATAGATAGGGCGCCATGGCATCGTGAGGAACAGCAAGAGCTTTCAGGGCTGGGCCCTTCCTTGTGGGAGAAGGAGCCGGACGTTTGCCTTTTCGGCAAGAGGCTCTGCCGCGGCTGAGCGCCATGAGATGTTGCGTCGCTGGGAAAGCACAGATCCCCACTGCTGTTTTGCCTGTAGATAGGGCGCCAAGGGTAGGTGAAGAGCATCAAGAGCTTACAGGGCTGGGCCCTTCCTTGTGGGAGAAGGAGCCGGATGTTTGCCTTTTCGGCAAGAGGCTCTGCCGCTGCCGAGTGCCATGAGATGTTGCGTCTCTGGGAAAGCACAGATCCCCAGTGCTGTTGTGCCTGTAGATAGGGCGCCAAGGGTAGGTGAAGAGCAGCAAGAGCTTTCAGGGCTGGGCCCTTCCTTGTGGGAGAAGGAGCCGGACGTTTGCCTTTTCGGCAAGAGGCTCTGACGCGGCCGAGCGCCATGAGCTGTTGAGTCTCTGGGAAAGCACAGATCCCCACTGCTGTTGTGCCTGTAGATAGGGCGCCAAGGCACCGTGAAGAGCAGCAAGAGCTTTCAGGGCTGGGCCCTTCCTTGTGGGAGAAGGAGCCGGACGTTTGCCTTTTCGGCAAGAGGCTCTGCCGCGGCCGAGCGCCATGAGATGTTGCGTCTCTGGGAAAGCAGAGATGCCCACTGCTGTTGTGCCTGTAGATAGGGCGCCAAGGCACCGTGAAGAGCAGCAAGAGCTTTCAGGGCTGGGCCCTTCCTTGTGGCAGAAGGAGCCGGACGTTTGCCTTTTAGGCAAGAGGCTCTGCCGCGGCCGAGCGCCATGAGATGTTGCGTCTCTGGGAAAGCAGAGATGCCCACTGCTGTTGTGCCTGTAGATAGGGCGCTATGGCACCGTGAAGAGCAGCAAGAGCTTTCAGGGCTGGGCCCTTCCTTGTGGGAGAAGGAGCCGGACGTTTGCCTTGTCGGCAAGAGGCTCTGCCGCGGCCGAGCGCCATGACATCCTGCTTCTCTGGGATAGAACAGATCCCCAGTGCTGTTGTGCCTGTAGATAGGGCGCCAAGGCACCGTGAAGAGCAGCAAGAGATTTCCGGGCTGGGCCCTTCCTTGTGGGAGAAGGAGCCGGACGTTTGCCATTTCGGCAAGAGGCTGTGCCGCGGCCGAGCGCCATGAGATGTTGAGTCTCTGGGAAAGCACAGATCCCCAGTGCTGTTGTGCCTGTAGATAGGGTGCCAAGGCACCGTGAAGAGCAGCAAGAGCTTTCAGGGCTGGGCCCTTCCTTGTGGGAGAAGGAGCCGGACATTTGCCTTCTCGGCAAAGGCTCTGCCGCGGCTGAGCGCCATGAGATGTTGCGTCTCTGGGAAAACACGCATACCCAGTGCTGTTGTGCCTGTAGATAGGGCGCCAAGGGTAGGTGAAGAGCAGCAAGAGCTTTCAGGGCTGGGCCCTTCCTTGTGGGAGAAGGAGCCGGACGTTTGCCTTTTCGGCAAGAGGCTCTGCCGCGGCCGAGCGCCATGAGATGTTGCGTCTCTGGGAAAGCACAGATCCCCACTGCTGTAGTGCCTGTAGATAGGGCGCCAAGGCACCGTGAAGAGCAGCAAGAGCTTTCAGGGCTGGGCCCTTCCTTGTGGGAGAAGGAGCCGGACATTTGCCTTTTCGGCAAGAGGCTCTGCCGCGGCCGAGCACCATGAGATGTTGCGTCTCTGGGAAAGCACAGATCCCCAGTGCTGTTGTGCCTATAGATAGGGCGCCAAGGCACCGTGAAGAGCAGCAAGAGCTTTCAGGGCTGGGCCCTTCCTTGTGGGAGAAGGAGCCGGACGTTTGCCTTTTCGGCAAGAGGCTCTGCCGCGGCCTAGCGCCATGACATGTTGCGTCTCTGGGAAAGCACAGATCCCCAGTGCTGTTGTGCCTCTAGATAGGGTGCCAAGGCACCGTGAAGAGCAGCAAGAGCTTTCAGGGCTGGGCCCTTCCTTGTGGGAGAAGGAGCCGGACGTTTGCCTTGTCGGCAAGAGTCTCTGCCGCGGCCAAGCGCCATGAGATGTTGCGTCCTTGGGAAAGCACAGATCCCCACTGCTGTTGTGCCTGTAGATAGGGCACCATGGCACCGAGAGGAGCAGCAAGAGCTTTCAGGGCTGTGCCCTTCCTTGTGGGAGAAGGAGCCAGACGTTTGCCTTTTCGGCAAGAGGCTCTGCCGCGGCCGAGCGCCATGAGATGTTGCGTCTCTGGGAAAGCAGAGATGCCCACTGCTGTTGTGCCTGTAGATAGGGCACCAAGGCACCGTGAAGAGCATCAAGAGCTTTCAGGGCTGGGCCCTTCATTGTGGGAGAAGGAGCCGGACGTTTGCCTTTTCGGCAAGAGGCACTGCCGCGGCCGAGCGCCATGAGATGTTGCGTCTCTGGGAGAGAACAGTTCCCCACTGCTGTTGTGCCTATAGATAGGGCGCCATGGCATCGTGAGGAACAGCAAGAGCTTTCAGGGCTGGGCCCTTCCTTGTGGGAGAAGGAGCCGGACGTTTGCCTTTTCGGCAAGAGGCACTGCCGTGGCCGAGCGCCATGAGATGTTGCGTCTCTGGGAAAGCACAGATCCCCAGTGCTGTTGTGCCTGTAGATAGGGCGCCAAGGCACCGAGAAGAGCATCAAGAGCTTTCAGGGCTGGGCCCTTCCTTGTGGGAGAAGGAGCCGGACGTTTGCCTTTTCGGCAAGAGGCTCTGCCGCGGCCGAGCGACATGAGATGTTGCGTCTCTGGGAAAGCACAGATCCCCAGTGCTGTTGTGCCTCTAGATAGGGTGCCAAGGGTAGGTGAAGAGCAGCAAGAGCTTTCAGGGCTGGGCCCTTCCTTGTGGGAGAAGGAGCCGGACGTTTGCCTTTTCGGCAAGAGGCTCTGCCGCGTTAGAGCGCCATGAGATGTTGCGTCTCTGGGAAAGCACAGATCACCACTGCTGTTGTGCCTCTAGATAGGGTGCCAAGGGTAGGTGAAGAGCATCAAGAGCTTTCAGGGCTGGGCCCTTCCTTGTGGGAGAAGGATCCGGATGTTTGCCATTTCGGCAAGAGGCACTGCCGCGGCCGAGCGCCATGAGATGTTGAGTCTCTGGGAAAGCACAGATCCCCAGTGCTGTTGTGCCTGTAGATAGGGTGCCAAGGCACCGTGAAGAGCAGCAAGAGCTTTCAGGGCTGGGCCCTTCCTTGTGGGAGAAGGAGCCGGACATTTGCCTTCTCGGCAAAAGCTCTGCCGCGGCTGAGCACCATGAGATGTTGCGTCTCTGGGAATGCACAGATCCCAGTGCTGTTGTGCCTGTAGATAGGGCGCCAAGGGTAGGTGAAGAACAGCAAGAGCTTTCAGGGCTGGGCCCTTCCTTGTGGGAGAATGAGCCGGACGTTTGCCTTTTCGGCAAGAGGCTCTGCCGCGGCCGAGCGCCATGAGATGTTGCGTCTCTGGGAAAGCACAGATCCCCAGTGCTGTAGTGCCTGTAGATAGGGCGCCAAGGCACCGTGAGGAGCATCAAGAGCTTTCAGGGCTGGGCCCTTCCTTGTGGGAGAAGGAGCCGGACGTTTGCCTTTTCGGCAAGAGGCTCTGCCGCGGCCGAGCGCCATGACATGTTGCGTCTCTGGGAAAGCAGAGATGCCCACTGCTGTTGTGCCTGTAGATAGGGCCCCAAGGCACCGTGAAGAGCAGCAAGAGCTTTCAGGGATGGGCCCTTCCTTGTGGGAGAAGGAGCCGGATGTTTGCCTTTTCGGCAAGAGGCTCTGCCGCGGCCGAGCGACATGACATGTTGCGTCTCTGGGAAAGCACAGATCCCCACTGCTGTTGTGCCTGTAGATAGGGTGCCAAGGGTAGGTGAAGAGCAGCAAGAGCTTTCAGGGCTGGGCCCTTCCTTGTGGGAGGATGAGCCGGACGTTTGCCTTTTCGGCAAGAGGCTCTGCCGCGGCCGAGCACCATGAGATGTTGCGTCTCTGGGAAAGCACATATCCCCAGTGCTGTTGTGCCTGTAGTTAGGGTGCCAAGGGTAGGTGAAGAGCAGCAAGAGCTTTCCGGGCTGGGCCCTTCCTTGTGGGAGAAGGAGCCGGACGTTTACCTTTTCGGCAAGAGGCTCTGCCGCGGCCGAGCGCCATGAGATGTTGCGTCTCTGGGAAAGAACAGATCCCCACTGCTGTTGTGCCTATAGATAGGGCGCCATGGCATCGTGAGGAACAGCAAGAGCTTTCAGGGCTGGGCCCTTCCTTGTGGGAGAAGGAGCCGGACGTTTGCCTTTTCGGCAAGAGGCTCTGCCGCGGCTGAGCGCCATGAGATGTTGCGTATCTGGGAAAGCACAGATCCCCACTGCTGTTTTGCCTGTAGATAGGGCGCCAAGGGTAGGTGAAGAGCATCAAGAGCTTTCAGGGCTGGGCCCTTCCTTGTGGGAGAAGGAGCCGGACGTTTGCCTTCTCGGCAAGAGGCTCTTTCGCTGCCGCGCGCCATGAGATGTTGCATCTCTGGGAAAGCACAGATCCCCACTGCTGTTGTGCCTGTAGATAGGGCGCCAAGGCACCGTGAAGAGCAGCAAGAGCTTTCAGGGCTGGGCCCTTCCTTGTGGGAGAAGGAGCCGGATGTTTGCCATTTCGGCAAGAGGCACTGCCGCGGCCTAGCGCCATGAGATGTTGCGTCTCTGGGAAAGCACAGATCCCCAGTGCTGTTGTGCCTGTAGATAGGGTGCCAAGGCACCGTGAAGAGCAGCAAGAGCTTTCAGGGCTGGGCCCTTCCTTGTGGGAGAAGGAGCCGGACATTTGCCTTCTCGGCAAAAGCTCTGCCGCGGCTGAGCAACATGAGATGTTGCGTCTCTGGGAAAACACGCATACCCAGTGCTGTTGTGCCTGTAGATAGGGCGCCAAGGGTAGGTGAAGAACAGCAAGAGCTTTCAGGGCTGGGCCCTTCCTTGTGGGAGAAGGAGCCGGACGTTTGCCTTTTCGGCAAGAGGCTCTGCCGCGGCCGAGCGCCATGAGATGTTGCGTCTCTGGGAAAGCAGAGATGCCCACTGCTGTTGTGCCTGTAGATAGGGCGCCAAGGCACCGTGAAGAGCAGCAAGAGCTTTCAGGGCTGGGCCCTTCCTTCTGGCAGAAGGAGCCGGACGTTTGCCTTTTAGGCAAGAGGCTATGCCGCGGCCGAGCGCCATGAGATGTTGCGTCTCTGGGAAAGCACAGATCCCCAGTGCTGTTGTGCCTCTAGATAGGGCGCTATGGCACCGTGAAGAGCAGCAAGAGCTTTCAGGGCTGGGCCCTTCCTTGTGGGAGAAGGAGCCGGACGTTTGCCTTGTCGGCAAGAGGCTCTGCCGCGGCCGAGCGCCATGACATCCTGCTTCTCTGGGATAGAACAGATCCCCAGTGCTGTTGTGCCTGTAGATAGGGCGCCAAGGCACCGTGAAGAGCAGCAAGAGCTTTCAGGGCTGGGCCCTTCCTTGTGGGAGAAGGAGCCGGACATTTGCCTTTTCGGCAAGAGGCTCTGCCGCGGCCGAGCGCCATGAGATGTTGCGTCTCTGGGAAAGCACAGATCCCCAGTGCTGTTGTGCCTATAGATAGGGCGCCAAGGCACCGTGAAGAGCAGCAAGAGCTTTCAGGGCTGGGCCCTTCCTTGTGGGAGAAGGAGCCGGACGTTTGCCTTTTCGGCAAGAGGCTCTGCCGCGGCCTAGCGCCATGACATGTTGCGTCTCTGGGAAAGCACAGATCCCCAGTGCTGTTGTGCCTCTAGATAGGGTGCCAAGGCACCGTGAAGAGCAGCAAGAGCTTTCAGGGCTGGGCCCTTCCTTGTGGGAGAAGGAGCCGGACGTTTGCCTTGTCGGCAAGAGTCTCTGCCGCGGCCAAGCGCCATGAGATGTTGCGTCCTTGGGAAAGCACAGATCCCCACTGCTGTTGTGCCTGTAGATAGGGCACCATGGCACCGAGAGGAGCAGCAAGAGCTTTCAGGGCTGTGCCCTTCCTTGTGGGAGAAGGAGCCAGACGTTTGCCTTTTCGGCAAGAGGATCTGCCGCGGCCGAGCGCCATGAGATGTTGCGTCTCTGGGAAAGCAGAGATGCCCACTGCTGTTGTGCCTGTAGATAGGGCACCAAGGCACCGTGAAGAGCAGCAAGAGCTTTCAGGGCTGGGCCCTTCCTTGTGGGAGAAGGAGCCGGACGTTTGCCTTTTCGGCAAGAGGCACTGCCGCGGCCGAGCGCCATGAGATGTTGCGTCTCTGGGAGAGAACAGTTCCCCACTGCTGTTGTGCCTATAGATAGGGCGCCATGGCATCGTGAGGAACAGCAAGAGCTTTCAGGGCTGGGCCCTTCCTTGTGGGAGAAGGAGCCGGACGTTTGCCTTTTCGGCAAGAGGCTCTGCCGCGGCTGAGCGCCATGAGATGTTGCGTCGCTGGGAAAGCACAGATCCCCACTGCTGTTTTGCCTGTAGATAGGGCGCCAAGGGTAGGTGAAGAGCATCAAGAGCTTACAGGGCTGGGCCCTTCCTTGTGGGAGAAGGAGCCGGATGTTTGCCTTTCGGCAAGAGGCTCTGCCGCTGCCGAGTGCCATGAGATGTTGCGTCTCTGGGAAAGCACAGATCCCCAGTGCTGTTGTGCCTGTAGATAGGGCGCCAAGGGTAGGTGAAGAGCAGCAAGAGCTTTCAGGGCTGGGCCCTTCCTTGTGGGAGAAGGAGCCGGACGTTTGCCTTTTCGGCAAGAGGCTCTGACGCGGCCGAGCGCCATGAGCTGTTGAGTCTCTGGGAAAGCACAGATCCCCACTGCTGTTGTGCCTGTAGATAGGGCGCCAAGGCACCGTGAAGAGCAGCAAGAGCTTTCAGGGCTGGGCCCTTCCTTGTGGGAGAAGGAGCCGGACGTTTGCCTTTTCGGCAAGAGGCTCTGCCGCGGCCCGAGCGCCATGAGATGTTGCGTCTCTGGGAAAGCAGAGATGCCCACTGCTGTTGTGCCTGTAGATAGGGCGCCAAGGCACCGTGAAGAGCAGCAAGAGCTTTCAGGGCTGGGCCCTTCCTTGTGGCAGAAGGAGCCGGACGTTTGCCTTTTAGGCAAGAGGCTCTGCCGCGGCCGAGCGCCATGAGATGTTGCGTCTCTGGGAAAGCAGAGATGCCCACTGCTGTTGTGCCTGTAGATAGGGCGCTATGGCACCGTGAAGAGCAGCAAGAGCTTTCAGGGCTGGGCCCTTCCTTGTGGGAGAAGGAGCCGGACGTTGCCTTGTCGGCAAGAGGCTCTGCCGCGGCCGAGCGCCATGACATCCTGCTTCTCTGGGATAGAACAGATCCCCAGTGCTGTTGTGCCTGTAGATAGGGCGCCAAGGCACCGTGAAGAGCAGCAAGAGATTTCCGGGCTGGGCCCTTCCTTGTGGGAGAAGGAGCCGGCCGTTTGCCATTTCGGCAAGAGGCTGTGCCGCGGCCGAGCGCCATGAGATGTTGAGTCTCTGGGAAAGCACAGATCCCCAGTGCTGTTGTGCCTGTAGATAGGGTGCCAAGGCACCGTGAAGAGCAGCAAGAGCTTTCAGGGCTGGGCCCTTCCTTGTGGGAGAAGGAGCCGGACATTTGCCTTCTCGGCAAAGGCTCTGCCGCGGCTGAGCGCCATGAGATGTTGCGTCTCTGGGAAAACACGCATACCCAGTGCTGTTGTGCCTGTAGATAGGGCGCCAAGGGTAGGTGAAGAGCAGCAAGAGCTTCAGGGCTGGGCCCTTCCTTGTGGGAGAAGGAGCCGGACGTTTGCCTTTTCGGCAAGAGGCTCTGCCGCGGCCGAGCGCCATGAGATGTTGCGTCTCTGGGAAAGCACAGATCCCCACTGCTGTAGTGCCTGTAGATAGGGCGCCAAGGCACCGTGAAGAGCAGCAAGAGCTTTCAGGGCTGGGCCCTTCCTTGTGGGAGAAGGAGCCGGACATTTGCCTTTCGGCAAGAGGCTCTGCCGCGGCCGAGCACCATGAGATGTTGCGTCTCTGGGAAAGCACAGATCCCCAGTGCTGTTGTGCCTATAGATAGGGCGCCAAGGCACCGTGAAGAGCAGCAAGAGCTTTCAGGGCTGGGCCCTTCCTTGTGGGAGAAGGAGCCGGACGTTGCCTTTTCGGCAAGAGGCTCTGCCGCGGCCTAGCGCCATGACATGTTGCGTCTCAGGGAAAGCACAGATCCCCAGTGCTGTTGTGCCTCTAGATAGGGTGCCAAGGCACCGTGAAGAGCAGCAAGAGCTTTCAGGGCTGGGCCCTTCCTTGTGGGAGAAGGAGCCGGACGTTTGCCTTGTCGGCAAGAGTCTCTGCCGCGGCCAAGCGCCATGAGATGTTGCGTCCTTGGGAAAGCACAGATCCCCACTGCTGTTGTGCCTGTAGATAGGGCACCATGGCACCGAGAGGAGCAGCAAGAGCTTTCAGGGCTGTGCCCTTCCTTGTGGGAGAAGGAGCCAGACGTTTGCCTTTTCGGCAAGAGGCTCTGCCGCGGCCGAGCGCCATGAGATGTTGCGTCTCTGGGAAGCAGAGATGCCCACTGCTGTTGTGCCTGTAGATAGGGCACCAAGGCACCGTGAAGAGTATCAAGAGCTTTCAGGGCTGGGCCCTTCATTGTGGGAGAAGGAGCCGGACGTTTGCCTTTTCGGCAAGAGGCACTGCCGCGGCCGAGCGCCATGAGATGTTGCGTCTCTGGGAGAGAACAGTTCCCCACTGCTGTTGTGCCTATAGATAGGGCGCCATGGCATCGTGAGGACAGCAAGAGCTTTCAGGGCTGGGCCCTTCCTTGTGGGAGAAGGAGCCGGACGTTTGCCTTTTCGGCAAGAGGCACTGCCGCGGCCCGAGCGCCATGAGATGTTGCGTCTCTGGGAAAGCACAGATCCCCAGTGCTGTTGTGCCTGTAGATAGGGCGCCAAGGCACCGAGAAGAGCATCAAGAGCTTTCAGGGCTGGGCCCTTCCTTGTGGGAGAAGGAGCCGGACGTTTGCCTTTTCGGCAAGAGGCTCTGCGCGGCCGAGCGACATGAGATGTTGCGTCTCTGGGAAAGCACAGATCCCCAGTGCTGTTGAGCCTCTAGATAGGGTGCCAAGGGTAGGTGAAGAGCAGCAAGAGCTTTCAGGGCTGGGCCCTTCCTTGTGGGAGAAGGAGCCGGACGTTTGCCTTTTCGGCAAGAGGCTCTGCCGCGTTAGAGCGCCATGAGATGTTGCGTCTCTGGGAAAGCACAGATCACCACTGCTGTTGTGCCTCTAGATAGGGTGCCAAGGGTAGGTGAAGAGCATCAAGAGCTTTCAGGGCTGGGCCCTTCCTTGTGGGAGAAGGATCCGGATGTTTGCTATATCGGCAAGAGGCACTGCCGCGGCCGTGCGCCATGAGATGTTGAGTCTCTGGGAAAGGCACAGATCCCCAGTGCTGTTGTGCCTGTAGATAGGGTGCCAAGGCACCGTGAAGAGCAGCAAGAGCTTTCAGGGCTGGGCCCTTCCTTGTGGGAGAAGGAGCCGGACATTTGCCTTCTCGGCAAAAGCTCTGCCGCGGCTGAGCACCATGAGATGTTGCGTCTCTGGGAATGCACAGATCCCAGTGCTGTTGTGCCTGTAGATAGGGCGCCAAGGGTAGGTGAAGAACAGCAAGAGCTTTCAGGGCTGGGCCCTTCCTTGTGGGAGAATGAGCCGGACGTTTGCCTTTTCGGCAAGAGGCTCTGCCGCGGCCGAGCGCCATGAGATGTTGCGTCTCTGGGAAAGCACAGATCCCCAGTGCTGTAGTGCCTGTAGATAGGGCGCCAAGGCCCGTGAGGAGCATCAAGAGCTTTCAGGGCTGGGCCCTTCCTTGTGGGAGAAGGAGCCGGACGTTTGCCTTTTCGGCAAGAGGCTCTGCCGCGGCCGAGCGCCATGACATGTTGCGTCTCTGGGAAAGCAGAGATGCCCACTGCTGTTGTGCCTGTAGATAGGGCCCCAAGGCACCGTGAAGAGCAGCAAGAGCTTTCAGGGATGGGCCCTTCCTTGTGGGAGAAGGAGCCGGATGTTTGCCTTTTCGGCAAGAGGCTCTGCCGCGGCCGAGCGACATGACATGTTGCGTCTCTGGGAAAGCACAGATCCCCACTGCTGTTGTGCCTGTAGATAGGGTGCCAAGGGTAGGTGAAGAGCAGCAAGAGCTTTCAGGGCTGGGCCCTTCCTTGTGGGAGGATGAGCCGGACGTTTGCCTTTTCGGCAAGAGGCTCTGCCGCGGCCGAGCACCATGAGATGTTGCGTCTCTGGGAAAGCACATATCCCCAGTGCTGTTGTGCCTGTAGTTAGGGTGCCAAGGGTAGGTGAAGAGCAGCAAGAGCTTTCAGGGCTGGGCCCTTCCTTGTGGGAGAAGGAGCCGGACGTTTACCTTTTCGTCAAGAGGCTCTGCCGCGGCCGAGCGCCATGAGATGTTGCGTCTCTGGGAAAGCAGAGATGCCCACTGCTGTTGTGCCTGTAGATAGGGCACCAAGGCACCGTGAAGAGCAGCAAGAGCTTTCAGGGCTGGGCCCTTCC
>NW_026293143.1:0-112721 GCF_026419915.1 Harpia harpyja | reverse complement strand
CCCAGAGACGCAACATCTCATGGCGCTCGGCCGCGGCAGAGCCTGTTGCCGAAAAGGCAACGTCGGCTCCTTCTCCCACAAGGAAGGGCCCAGCCCTGAAAGCTCTTGCTGCTCTTCACGGTGCCTTGGCGCCCTATCTACAGGCACAACAAGCACTGGGGATCTGTGCTTTCCCCTGAGACGCAACATCTCATGGCGCTCGGCCGCGGAAGAGCCTCTTGCCGAAAAGGCAAACGTCTGGCTCCTTCTCCCACGAGGAAGGGCCCAGCCCTGAAAGCTCTTGCTGCTCTTCACGGTGCCTTGGTGCCCTATCTACAGGCACAACAGCACTGGGGATCTGTGCTTTCCCAGAGACGCAACGTCTCATGGCGCTCGGCCGCGGCAGAGCCTGTTGCCGAAAAAGGCAAACGTCCGGCTCCTTCTCCCACAAGGAAGGGCCCAGCCCTGAAAGCTCTTGCTGCTCTTCACGGTGCCTTGGCGCCCTATCTACAGGCACAACAGCAGTGGGGATCTGTGCTTTCCCAGAGACGCAACAGCTCATGGCTCTCGGCCGCCTCAGAGCCTCTTGCCGAAAAAGCAAACGTCCGGCTCCTTCTCCCACAAGGAAGGGCCCAGCCCTGAAAGCTCTTGCTGCTCTTCACGGTGCCCTTGGCGCCCTATCTACAGGTACAACGCAGTGGGGATCTGTGCTTTCCCAGAGACGCAACATCTCATGGAGCTCGGCCCGCGGCAGAGCCTCTTACCGAAAAGGCAAACGTCTGGCTCCTTCTCCCACAAGGAAGGGCCCAGCCCTGAAAGCTCTTGCTGCTCTTCACGGTGCCTTGGTGCCCTATCTACAGGCACAACAGCGGTGGGGATCTGTGCTTTCCCAGAGACGCAACGTCTCATGGCGCTCGGCCGCGGCAGAGCCTGTTGCCGAAAAGGCAAACGTCCGGCTCCTTCTCCCACAAGGAAGGGCCCAGCCCTGAAAGCTTTTGCTGCTCTTCACGGTGCCTTGGCGCCCTATATACAGGCACAGCAGCACTGGGGATCTGTGCTTTCCCAGAGACGCAACATCTCATGGCGCTCGGCCCGCGGCAGAGCCTCTTGCCGAAAAGGCAAACGTCCGGCTCCTTCTCCCACAAGGAAGGGCCCAGCCCTGAAAGATGTTACTGCGCTTCACGGTGCCTTGGCGCCCTATCTACAGGCACAACAGCACTGGGGATCTGTGCTTTCCCAGAGACGCAACATCTCATGGCGCTCGGCCGCGGCAGAGCCTCTTACCGAAAAGGCAAACGTCAGGCTCCTTCTCCCACAAGGAAGGGCCCAGCCCTGAAAGCTCTTGCTGCTCTTCACGGTGCCTTGGCGCCCTATCTACAGGCACAACAGCAGTGGGGATCTGTGCTTTCCCAGAGACGCAACGTCTCATGGCGCTCGGCCGCGGCAAAGCCTGTTGCCGAAAAGGCAAACGTCCGGCTCCTTCTCCCACAAGGAAGGGCCCAGCCCTGAAAGCTCTTGCTGCTCTTCACGGTGCCTTGGCGCCCTATCTACAGGCACAACAGCAGTGGGGATCTGTGCTTTCCCAGAGACGCAACAGCTCATGGCTCTCGGCCGCCTCAGAGCCTCTTGCCGAAAAGGCAAACGTCCGGCTCCTTCTCCCACAAGGAAGGGCCCAGCCCTGAAAGCTCTTGCTGCGCTTCACGGTGCCTTGGCGCCCTATCTACAGGTACAACAGCAGTGGGGATCTGTGCTTTCCCAGAGACGCAACATCTCATGGCGCTCGGCCGCGGCAGAGCCTCTTACCGAAAAGGCAAACGTCTGGCTCCTTCTCCCACAAGGAAGGGCCCAGCCCTGAAAGCTCTTGCTGCTCTTCACAGTGCCTTGGCGCCCTATCTACAGGCACAACAGCAGTGGGCATCTGTGCTTTCCCAGACACTCAACGTCTCATGGCGCTCGGCCGCGGCATAGCCTCTTGCCGAAAAGGCAAACGTCCGGCTCCTTCTCCCACAAGGAAGAGCCCAGCCCTGAAAGCTGTTGCTGCTCTTCACGGTGCCTTGGCGCCCTATCTACAGGCACAACAGCGGTGGGGATCTGTGCTTTCCCAGAGACGCAACAGCTCATGGCGCTCGGCCGCGGCAGAGCCTGTTGCCGAAAAGGCAAACGTCCGGCTCCTTCTCCCACAAGGAAGGGCCCAGCCCTGAAAGCTCTTGCTGCTCTTCACGGTGCCTTGGCGCCCTATATACAGGCACAAGAGCGGTGGGGATCTGTGCTTTCCCAGAGGACGCAACATCTCATGGCGCTCGGCCGCGGCAGAGCCTCTTGCCGAAAAGGCAAACGTCCGGCTCCTTCTCCCACAAGGAAGGGCCCAGCCCTGAAAGCTCTTGCTGCTCTTCACGGTGCCTTGGCGCCCTATCTACAGGCACAACAGCAGTGGGCATCTGTGCTTTCCCAGAGACGCAACGTCTCATGGCGCTCGGCCGCGGCAGAGCCTGTTGCCGAAAAGGCAAACGTCCGGCTCCTTCTCCCACAAGGAAGGGCCCAGCCCTGAAAGCTCTTGCTGCTCTTCACGGTGCCTTGGCGCCCTATCTACAGGCACAACAGCAGTGGGGATCTGTGCTTTCCCAGAGACGCAACAGCTCATGGCTCTCGGCCGCCTCAGAGCCTCTTGCCGAAAAAGCAAACGTCCGGCTCCTTCTCCCACAAGGAAGGGCCCAGCCCTGAAAGCTCTTGCTGCTCTTCACGGTGCCTTGGCGCCCTATCTACAGGTACAACAGCAGTGGGGATCTGTGCTTTCCCAGAGACGCAACATCTCATGGAGCTCGGCCGCTGCAGAGCCTCTTACCGAAAAGGCAAACGTCTGGCTCCTTCTCCCACAAGGAAGGGCCCAGCCCTGAAAGCTCTTGCTGCTCTTCACGGTGCCTTGGTGCCCTATCTACAGGCACAACAGCGGTGGGGATCTGTGCTTTCCCAGAGACGCAACAGCTCATGGCGCTCGGCCGCGGCAGAGCCTGTTGCCGAAAAGGCAAACGTCCGGCTCCTTCTCCCACAAGGAAGGGCCCAGCCCTGAAAGCTTTTGCTGCTCTTCACGGTGCCTTGGCGCCCTATATACAGGCACAGCAGCACTGGGGATCTGTGCTTTCCCAGAGACGCAACATCTCATGGCGCTCGGCCGCGGCAGAGCCTCTTGCCGAAAAGGCAAACGTCCGGCTCCTTCTCCCACAAGGAAGGGCCCCAGCCCTGAAAGATGTTACTGCGCTTCACGGTGCCTTGGCGCCCTATCTACAGGCACAACAGCACTGGGGATCTGTGCTTTCCCAGAGACGCAACATCTCATGGCGCTCGGCCGCGGCAGAGCCTTCTTACGAAAAGGCAAACGTCAGGCTCCTTCTCCCACAAGGAAGGGCCCAGGCCCTGAAAGCTCTTGCTGCTCTTCACGGTGCCTTGGCGCCCTATCTACAGGCACAACAGCAGTGGGGATCTGTGCTTTCCCAGAGACGCAACGTCTCATGGCGCTCGGCCGCGGCAAAGCCTGTTGCCGAAAAGGCAAACGTCCGGCTCCTTCTCCCACAAGGAAGGGCCCAGCCCTGAAAGCTCTTGCTGCTCTTCACGGTGCCTTGGCGCCCTTATCTACAGGCACAACAGCAGTGGGGATCTGTGCTTTCCCAGAGACGCAACAGCTCATGGCTCTCGGCCGCCTCAGAGCCTCTTGCCGAAAAGGCAAACGTCCGGCCTCCTTCTCCCACAAGGAAGGGCCCAGCCCTGAAAGCTCTTGCTGCGCTTCACGGTGCCTTGGCGCCCTATCTACAGGTACAACAGCAGTGGGGATCTGTGCTTTCCCAGAGACGCAACATCTCATGGCGCTCGGCCGCGGCAGAGCCTCTTACCGAAAAGGCAAACGTCTGGCTCCTTCTCCCACAAGGAAGGGCCCAGCCCTGAAAGCTCTTGCTGCTCTTCACAGTGCCTTGGCGCCCTATCTACAGGCACAACAGCAGTGGGCATCTGTGCTTTCCCAGACACTCAACGTCTCATGGCGCTCGGCCGCGGCATAGCCTCTTGCCGAAAAGGCAAACGTCCGGCTCCTTCTCCCACAAGGAAGAGCCCAGCCCTGAAAGCTGTTGCTGCTCTTCACGGTGCCTTGGCGCCCTATCTACAGGCACAACAGCGGTGGGGATCTGTGCTTTCCCAGAGACGCAACAGCTCATGGCGCTCGGCCGCGGCAGAGCCTGTTGCCGAAAAGGCAAACGTCCGGCTCCTTCTCCCACAAGGAAGGGCCCAGCCCTGAAAGCTCTTGCTGCTCTTCACGGTGCCTTGGCGCCCTATATACAGGCACAACAGCGGTGGGGATCTGTGCTTTCCCAGAGACGCAACATCTCATGGCGCTCGGCCGCGGCAGAGCCTCTTGCCGAAAAGGCAAACGTCCGGCTCCTTCTCCCACAAGGAAGGGCCCAGCCCTGAAAGCTCTTGCTGCTCTTCACGGTGCCTTGGCGCCCTATCTACAGGCACAACAGCAGTGGGCATCTGTGCTTTCCCAGAGACGCAACATCTCATGGCGCTCGGCCGCGGCAGAGCCTCTTGCCGAAAAGGCAAACGTCCGGCTCCTTCTCCCACAAGGAAGGGCGCAGCCCTGAAAGATGTTACTGCGCTTCACGGTGCCTTGGCGCCCTATCTACAGGCACAAGAGCAGTGGGCATCTGTGCTTTCCCAGAGACGCAACGTCTCATGGCGCTCGGCCGCGGCAAAGCCTCTTGCCGAAAAGGCAAACGTCCGGCTCCTTCTCCCACAAGGAAGGGCCCAGCCCTGAAAGCTCTTGCTGCTCTTCACGGTGCCTTGGCGCCCTATCTACAGGCACAACAGCAGTGGGCATCTGTGCTTTCCCAGAGACGCAACAGCTCATGGCGCTCGGCCGCGGCAGAGCCTGTTGCCGAAAAGGCAAACGTCCGGCTCCTTCTCCCACAAGGAAAGGCCCAGCCCTGAAAGCTCTTGCTGCTCTTCACGGTGCCTTGGCACCCTATCTACAGGCAGAACAGAACTGGGGATCTGTGCTTTCCCAGAGACGCAACGTCTCATGGCGCTCGGTCGCGGCAGAGCCTGTTGCCGAAAAGGCAAACGTCCGGCTCCTTCTCCCACAAGGAAGGGCCCAGCCCTGAAAGCTCTTGCTGCTCTTCACGGTGCCTTGGCGCCCTATCTACAGGCACAACAGCACTGGGGATCTGTGCTTTCCCAGAGACGCAACATCTCATGGCGCTCGGCCGCGGCAGAACCTCTTGCAAAAAAGGCAAACGTCCGTCTCCTTCTCCCACAAGGAAGGGCCCAGCCCTGAAAGCTGTTGCTGCTCTTCACGGTGCCTTGGCGCCCTATCTACAGGCACAACAGCACTGGGGACCTGTGCTTTCCCAGAGACGCAACGTCTCATGGCGCTCGGCCGCGGCAGAGCCTGTTGCCGAAAAGGCAAACGTCCGGCTCCTTCTCCCACAAGGAAGGGCCCAGCCCTGAAAGCTCTTGCTGCTCTTCACGGTGCCTTGGCGCCCTATCTACAGGCACAGCAGCACTGGGGATCTGTGCTTTCCCAGAGACGCAACATCTCATGGCGCTCGGCCGCGGCAGAACCTCTTGCCAAAAATGCAAAAGTCCGGCTCCTTCTCCCACAAGGAAGGGCCCAGCCCTGAAAGCTCTTGCTGCTCTTCACGGTGCCTTGGCGCCCTATCTACAGGCACAACAGCAGTGGGGATCTGTGCTTTCCCAGAGACGCAACATCTCATGGCACTCGGCCGCGGCAGAGCCTCTTGCCGAAAAGGCAAACGTCCGGCTCCTTCTCCCACAAGGAAGGGCGCAGCCCTGAAAGATGTTACTGCGCTTCACGGTGCCTTGGCGCCCTATCTACAGGCACAACAGCACTGGGGATCTCTGCTTTCCCAGAGACGCAACGTCTCATGGCGCTCGGCCGCGGCAAAGCCTCTTGCCGAAAAGGCAAACGTCCGGCTCCTTCTCCCACAAGGAAGGGCCCAGCCCTGAAAGCTCTTGCTGCTCTTCACGGTGCCTTGGCGCCCTATCTACAGGCAGAACAGCACTGGGGATCTGTGCTTTCCCAGAGGCGCAACATCTCATGGCGCTCGGCCGCGGCAGAACCTCTTGCAAAAAATGCATATGTCCGGCTCCTTCTCCCACAAGGAAGGGCCCAGCCCTGAAAGCTCTTGCTGCTCTTCACGGTGCCTTGGCGCCCTATCTACAGGCACAACAGCAGTGGGGATCTGTGCTTTCCCAGAGACGCAACATCTCATGGCTCTCGGCCGCGCAAGCCTCTTGCCGAAAAAGCAAACGTCCGGCTCCTTCTCCCACAAGGAAGGGCCCAGCCCTGAAAGCTCTTGCTGCTCTTCACGGTGCCTTGGCGCCCTATCTACAGGTACAACAGCAGTGGGGATCTGTGCTTTCCCAGAGACGCAACATCTCATGGCGCTCGGCCGCGGCACAGCCTCTTACCTAAAAGGCAAACGTCCGGCTCCTTCTCCCACAAGGAAGGGCCCAGCCCTGAAAGCTGTTGCTGCTCTTCACGGTGCCTTGGCGCCCTATCTACAGGCACAACAGCAGTGGGCATCTGTGCTTTCCCAGAGACGCAACGTCTCATGGCGCTCGGTCGCGGCAGAGCCTCTTGCCGAAAAGGCAAACGTCCGGCTCCTTCTCCCACAAGGAAGGGCCCAGCCCTGAAAGCTCTTGCTTCACGGTGCCTTGGCGCCCTATATACAGGCACAGCAGCACTGGGGATCTGTGCTTTCCCAGAGACGCAACATCTCATGGCGCTCGGCCGCGGCAGAGCCTCTTGCCGCAAAGGCAAACGTCCGGCTCCTTCTCCCACAAGGAAGGGCCCAGCCCTGAAAGCTCTTGCTGCTCTTCACGGTGCCTTGGCGCCCTATCTACAGGTACAACAGCAGTGGGGATCTGTGCTTTCCCAGAGACGCAATATCTCATGGCGCTCGGCCGCGGCAGAGCCTCTTGCCGAAAAGGCAAACGTCCGGCTCCTTCTCCCACAAGGAAGGGCCCAGCCCTGAAAGCTCTTGCTGCTCTTCACGGTGCCTTGGCGCCCTATCTACAGGCACAACAGCAGTGGGGATCTGTGCTTTCCCAGAGACGCAACGTCTCATGGCGCTCGGCCGCGGCAAAGCCTCTTGCCGAAAACGCAAACGTCCGGCTCCTTCTCCCACAAGGAAGGGCCCAGCCCTGAAAGCTCTTGCTGCTCTTAACGGTGCCTTGGTGCCCTATCTACAGGCACAACAGCAGTGGTGATATGTGCTTTCCCAGAGACGCAACATCTCATGGCGCTCGGCCACGGCAGAGCCTCTTGCCGAAAAGGCAAACGTCCGGCTCCTTCTCCCACAAGGAAGGGCCCAGCCCTGAAAGCTCTTGCTGCTCTTCACGGTGCCTTGGCGCCCTATCTACAGGCACAACAGCACTGGGGACCTGTGCTTTCCCAGAGACGCAACATCTCATGGCGCTCGGCCGCGGCAGAACCTCTTGCAAAAAATGCATATGTCCGGCTCCTTCTCCCACAAGGAAGGGCCCAGCCCTGAAAGCTCTTGCTGCTCTTCACGGTGCCTTGGCGCCCTATCTACAGGCACAACAGCAGTGGGGATCTGTGCTTTCCCAGAGACGCAACATCTCATGGCTCTCGGCCGCGCAAGCCTCTTGCCGAAAAAGCAAACGTCCGGCTCCTTCTCCCACAAGGAAGGGCCCAGCCCTGAAAGCTCTTGCTGCTCTTCACGGTGCCTTGGCGCCCTATCTACAGGTACAACAGCAGTGGGGATCTGTGCTTTCCCAGAGACGCAACATCTCATGGCGCTCGGCCGCGGCACAGCCTCTTACCTAAAAGGCAAACGTCCGGCTCCTTCTCCCACAAGGAAGGGCCCAGCCCTGAAAGCTGTTGCTGCTCTTCACGGTGCCTTGGCGCCCTATCTACAGGCACAACAGCAGTGGGCATCTGTGCTTTCCCAGAGACGCAACATCTCATGGCGCTCGGCCGCGGCAGAGCCTCTTGCCGAAAAGGCAAACGTCCGGCTCCTTCTCCCACAAGGAAGGGCCCAGCCCTGAAAGCTCTTGCTGCTCTTCACGGTGCCTTGGCGCCCTATATACAGGCACAGCAGCACTGGGGATCTGTGCTTTCCCAGAGACGCAACATCTCATGGCGCTCGGCCCGCGGCAGAGCCTCTTGCCGCAAAGGCAAACGTCCGGCTCCTTCTCCCACAAGGAAGGGCCCAGCCCTGAAAGCTCTTGCTGCTCTTCACGGTGCCTTGGCGCCCTATCTACAGGTACAACAGCAGTGGGGATCTGTGCTTTCCCAGAGACGCAATATCTCATGGCGCTCGGCCGCGGCAGAGCCTCTTGCCGAAAAGGCAAACGTCCGGCTCCTTCTCCCACAAGGAAGGGCCCAGCCCTGAAAGCTCTTGCTGCTCTTCACGGTGCCTTGGCGCCCTATCTACAGGCACAACAGCAGTGGGGATCTGTGCTTTCCCAGAGACGCAACGTCTCATGGCGCTCGGCCGCGGCAAAGCCTCTTGCCGAAAACGCAAACGTCCGGCTCCTTCTCCCACAAGGAAGGGCCCAGCCCTGAAAGCTCTTGCTGCTCTTCACGTTGCCTTGGTGCCCTATCTACAGGCACAACAGCAGTGGTGATATGTGCTTTCCCAGAGACGCAACATCTCATGGCGCTCGGCCACGGCAGAGCCTCTTGCCGAAAAGGCAAACGTCCGGCTCCTTCTCCCACAAGGAAGGGCCCAGCCCTGAAAGCTCTTGCTGCTCTTCACGGTGCCTTGGCGCCCTATCTACAGGCACAACAGCAGTGGGGACCTGTGCTTTCCCAGAGACGCAACGTCTCATGGCGCTCGGCCGCGGCAGAGCCTGTTGCCGAAAAGGCAAACGTCCGGCTCCTTCTCCCACAAGGAAGGGCCCAGCCCTGAAAGCTCTTGCTGCTCTTCACGGTGCCTTGGCGCCCTATCTACAGGCACAACAGCACTGGGGATCTGTGCTTTCCCAGAGACGCAACATCTCATGGCGCTCGGCCGCGGCAGAACCTCTTGCCAAAAATGCAAAAGTCCGGCTCCTTCTCCCACAAGGAAGGGCCCAGCCCTGAAAGCTCTTGCTGCTCTTCACGGTGCCTTGGCGCCCTATCTACAGGCACAACAGCAGTGGGGATCTGTGCTTTCCCAGAGACGCAACATCTCATGGCTCTCGGCCGCGCAAGCCTCTTGCCGAAAAAGCAAACGTCCGGCTCCTTCTCCCACAAGGAAGGGCCCAGCCCTGAAAGCTCTTGCTGCTCTTCACGGTGCCTTGGCGCCCTATCTACAGGTACAACAGCAGTGGGCATCTGTGCTTTCCCAGACACGCAACGTCTCATGGCGCTCGGCCGCGGCATAGCCTCTTGCCGAAAAGGCAAACGTCCGGCTCCTTCTCCCACAAGGAAGGGCCCAGCCCTGAAAGCTCTTGCTGCTCTTCACGGTGCCTTGGTGCCCTATCTACAGGCACAACAGCGGTGGGGATCTGTGCTTTCCCAGAGACGCAACAGCTCATGGCGCTCGGCCGCGGCAGAGCCCCTTGCCGAAATGGTAAACGTCCGGCTCCTTCTCCCACAAGGAAGGGCCCAGACCTGAAAGCTCTTGCTGCTCTTCACGGTGCCTTGGCGCCCTATATACAGGCACAGCAGCACTGGGGATCTGTGCTTTCCCAGAGACGCAACATCTCATGGCGCTCGGCCGCGGCAGAGCCTCTTGCCGAAAAGGCAAACGTCCGGCTCCTTCTCCCACAAGGAAGGGCCCAGCCCTGAAAGCTCTTGCTGCTCTTCACAGTGCCTTGGCGCCCTATCTACAGGCACAACAGCAGTGGGCATCTGTGCTTTCCCAGAGACGCAACATCTCATGGCGCTCGGCCGCGGCAGAGCCTCTTGCCGAAAAGGCAAACGTCCGGCTCCTTCTCCCACAAGGAAGGGCGCAGCCCTGAAAGATGTTACTGCGCTTCACGGTGCCTTGGCGCCCTATCTACAGGCACAAGAGCAGTGGGCATCTGTGCTTTCCCAGAGACGCAACGTCTCATGGCGCTCGGCCGCGGCAAAGCCTCTTGCCGAAAAGGCAAACGTCCGGCTCCTTCTCCCACAAGGAAGGGCCCAGCCCTGAAAGCTCTTGCTGCTCTTCACGGTGCCTTGGCGCCCTATCTACAGGCACAACAGCAGTGGGGATCTGTGCTTTCCCAGAGGCGCAACAGCTCATGGCGCTCGGCCGCGGCAGAGCCTGTTGCCGAAAAGGCAAACGTCCGGCTCCTTCTGCCACAAGGAAAGGCCCAGCCCTGAAAGCTCTTGCTGCTCTTCACGGTGCCTTGGCACCCTATCTACAGGCAGAACAGCACTGGGGATCTGTGCTTTCCCAGAGACGCAACATCTCATGGCGCTCGGCCGCGGCAGAACCTCTTGCAAAAAATGCATATGTCCGGCTCCTTCTCCCACAAGGAAGGGCCCAGCCCTGAAAGCTCTTGCTGCTCTTCACGGTGCCTTGGCGCCCTATCTACAGGCACAACAGCAGTGGGGATCTGTGCTTTCCCAGAGACGCAACATCTCATGGCTCTCGGCCGCGCAAGCCTCTTGCCGAAAAAGCAAACGTCCGGCTCCTTCTCCCACAAGGAAGGGCCCAGCCCTGAAAGCTCTTGCTGCTCTTCACGGTGCCTTGGCGCCCTATCTACAGGTACAACAGCAGTGGGGATCTGTGCTTTCCCAGAGACGCAACATCTCATGGCGCTCGGCCGCGGCACAGCCTCTTACCTAAAAGGCAAACGTCCGGCTCCTTCTCCCACAAGGAAGGGCCCAGCCCTGAAAGCTCTTGCTGCTCTTCACGGTGCCTTGGCGCCCTATCTACAGGCACAACAGCAGTGGGCATCTGTGCTTTCCCAGAGACGCAACATCTCATGGCGCTCGGCCGCGGCAGAGCCTCTTGCCGAAAAGGCAAACGTCCGGCTCCTTCTCCCACAAGGAAGGGCCCAGCCCTGAAAGCTCTTGCTGCTCTTCACGGTGCCTTGGCGCCCTATATACAGGCACAGCAGCAGTGGGGATCTGTGCTTTCCCAGATACGTAACATCTCATGGCGCTCGGCCGCGGCAGAGCCTCTTGCCGCAAAGGCAAACGTCCGGCTCCTTCTCCCACAAGGAAGGGCCCAGCCCTGAAAGCTCTTGCTGCTCTTCACGGTGCCTTGGCGCCCTATCTACAGGCACAACAGCAGTGGGGATCTGTGCTTTCCCAGAGACGCAATATCTCATGGCGCTCGGCCGCGGCAGAGCCTCTTGCCGATAAGGCAAACGTCCGGCTCCTTCTCCCACAAGGAAGGGCCCAGCCCTGAAAGCTCTTGCTGCTCTTCACGGTGCCTTGGCGCCCTATCTACAGGCACAACAGCAGTGGGGATCTGTGCTTTCCCAGAGACGCAACGTCTCATGGCGCTCGGCCGCGGCAAAGCCTCTTGCCGAAAACGCAAACGTCCGGCTCCTTCTCCCACAAGGAAGGGCCCAGCCCTGAAAGCTCTTGCTGCTCTTCACGGTGCCTTGGCGCCCTATCTACAGGCACAACAGCAGTGGGCATCTGTGCTTTCCCAGAGACGCAACAGCTCATGGCGCTCGGCCGGGGCAGAGCCCCTTGCCGAAAAGGCAAACGTCCGGCTCCTTCTCCCACAAGGAAGGGCCCAGCCCTGAAAGCTCTTGCTGCTCTTCACGGTGCCTTGGCACCCTATCTACAGGCAGAACAGCACTGGGGACCTGTGCTTTCCCAGAGACGCAACGTCTCATGGCGCTCGGCCGCGGCAGAGCCTGTTGCCGAAAAGGCAAACGTCCGGCTCCTTCTCCCACAAGGAAGGGCCCAGCCCTGAAAGCTCTTGCTGCTCTTCACGGTGCCTTGGCGCCCTATCTACAGGCACAACAGCAGTGGGGATCTGTGCTTTCCCAGAGCGCAACATCTCATGGCGCTCGGCCGCGGCAGAACCTCTTGCCAAAAATGCAAAAGTCCGGCTCCTTCTCCCACAAGGAAGGGCCCAGCCCTGAAAGCTCTTGCTGCTCTTCACGGTGCCTTGGTGCCCTATCTACAGGCACAACAGCACTGGGGATCTGTGCTTTCCCAGAGACGCAACATCTCATGGCGCTCGGCCGCGGCAGAGCCTCTTGCCGAAAAGGCAAACGTCCGGCTCCTTCTCCCACAAGGAAGGGCCCAGCCCTGAAAGCTCTTGCTGCTCTTCACGGTGCCTTGGCGCCCTATCTACAGGCACAACAGCAGTGGGGATCTGTGCTTTCCCAGAGACGCAACGTCTCGTGGCGCTCGGCCGCGGCAGAGCCTCTTGCCGAAAAGGCAAACGTCCGGCTCCTTCTCCCACAAGGAAGGGCCCAGCCCTGAAAGCTCTTGCTGCTCTTCACGGTGCCTTGGCGCCCTATCTACAGGCACAACAGCAGTGGGGATCTGTGCTTTCCCAGAGACGCAACATCTCATGGCTCTCGGCCGCGCAAGCCTCTTGCCGAAAAAGCAAACGTCCGGCTCCTTCTCCCACAAGGAAGGGCCCAGCCCTGAAAGCTCTTGCTGCTCTTCACGGTGCCTTGGCGCCCTATCTACAGGTACAACAGCAGTGGGGATCTGTGCTTTCCCAGAGACGCAACATCTCATGGCGCTCGGCCGCGGCAGAGCCTCTTGCCGAAAAGGCAAACGTCCGGCTCCTTCTCCCACAAGGAAGGGCCCAGCCCTGAAAGCTCTTGCTGCTCTTCACGGTGCCTTGGCGCCCTATATACAGGCACAGCAGCACTGGGGATCTGTGCTTTCCCAGAGACGCAACATCTCATGGCGCTCGGCCGCGGCAGAGCCTCTTGCCGAAAAGGCAAACGTCCGGCTCCTTCTCCCACAAGGAAGGGCCCAGCCCTGAAAGCTCTTGCTGCTCTTCACGGTGCCTTGGCGCCCTATCTACAGGCACAACAGCAGTGGGCATCTGTGCTTTCCCAGAGACGCAACATCTCATGGCGCTCGGCCGCGGCAAGCCTCTTGCCGAAAAGGCAAACGTCCGGCTCCTTCTCCCACAAGGAAGGGCCCAGCCCTGAAAGCTCTTGCTGCTCTTCACGGTGCCTTGGTGCCCTATCTACAGGCACAACAGCAGTGGGGATCTGTGCTTTCCCAGAGACGCAACGTCTCATGGCGCTCGGCCGCGGCAAAGCCTCTTGCCGAAAACGCAAACGTCCGGCTCCTTCTCCCACAAGGAAGGGCCCAGCCCTGAAAGCTCTTGCTGCTCTTCACGGTGCCTTGGTGCCCTATCTACAGGCACAACAGCAGTGGGGATATGTGCTTTCCCAGAGACGCAACAGCTCATGGCGCTCGGCCGGGGCAGAGCCCCTTGCCGAAAACGCAAACGTCCGGCTCCTTCTCCCACAAGGAAGGGCCCAGCCCTGAAAGCTCTTGCTGCTTTTCACGGTGCCTTGGCACCCTATCTACAGGCAGAACAGCACTGGGGACCTGTGCTTTCCCAGAGACGCAACGTCTCATGGCGCTCGGCCGCGGCAGAGCCTGTTGCCGAAAAGGCAAACGTCCGGCTCCTTCTCCCACAAGGAAGGGCCCAGCCCTGAAAGCTCTTGCTGCTCTTCACGGTGCCTTGGCGCCCTATCTACAGGCACAACAGCACTGGGGATCTGTGCTTTCCCAGAGCGCAACATCTCATGGCGCTCGGCCGCGGCAGAACCTCTTGCAAAAAATGCAAATGTCCGGCTCCTTCTCCCACAAGGAAGGGCCCAGCCCTGAAAGCTCTTGCTGCTCTTCACGGTGCCTTGGCGCCCTATCTACAGGTACAACAGCAGTGGGGATCTGTGCTTTCCCAGAGACGCAACGTCTCATGGCGCTCGGCCGCAGCAAGCCTCTTGCCGAAAAGGCAAACGTCCGGCTCCTTCTCCCACAAGGAAGGGCCCAGCCCTGAAAGCTCTTGCTGCTCTTCACGGTGCCTTGGTGCCCTATCTACAGGCACAACAGCAGTGGGGATCTGTGCTTTCCCAGAGACGCAACGTCTCATGGCGCTCGGCCGCGGCAAAGCCTCTTGCCGAAAACGCAAACGTCCGGCTCCTTCTCCCACAAGGAAGGGCCCAGCCCTGAAAGCTCTTGCTGCTCTTCACGGTGCCTTGGTGCCCTATCTACAGGCACAACAGCAGTGGGGATATGTGCTTTCCCAGAGACGCAACAGCTCATGGCGCTCGGCCGGGGCAGAGCCCCTTGCCGAAAAGGCAAACGTCCGGCTCCTTCTCCCACAAGGAAGGGCCCAGCCCTGAAAGCTCTTGCTGCTTTTCACGGTGCCTTGGCACCCTATCTACAGGCAGAACAGCACTGGGGACCTGTGCTTTCCCAGAGACGCAACGTCTCATGGCGCTCGGCCGCGGCAGAGCCTCTTGCCGAAAAGGCAAACGTCCGGCTCCTTCTCCCACAAGGAAGGGCCCAGCCCTGAAAGCTCTTGCTGCTCTTCACGGTGCCTTGGCGCCCTATCTACAGGCACAACAGCACTGGGGATCTGTGCTTTCCCAGAGCGCAACATCTCATGGCGCTCGGCCGCGGCAGAACCTCTTGCAAAAAATGCAAATGTCCGGCTCCTTCTCCCACAAG
This sequence comes from Harpia harpyja, assembly GCF_026419915.1. Lineage (NCBI taxonomy): Eukaryota > Metazoa > Chordata > Aves > Accipitriformes > Accipitridae > Harpia > Harpia harpyja. Next base: position 98,116 of record NW_026293143.1, on the reverse strand, counting down.
GAAGGGCCCAGCCCTGAAAGCTCTTGCTGCTCTTCACGGTGCCTTGGCGCCCTATCTACAGGTACAACAGCAGTGGGGATCTGTGCTTTCCCAGAGATGCAACATCTCATGGCGCTCGGCCGCGGCAGAGCCTCTTGCCGAAAAGGCAAACGTCCGGCTCCTTCTCCCACAAGGAAGGGCCCAGCCCTGAAAGCTCTTGCTGCTCTTCACGGTGCCTTGGCGCCCTATCTACAGGCACAACAGCAGTGGGGATCTGTGCTTTCCCAGAGACGCAACGTCTCATGGCGCTCGGCCGCGGCAAAGCCTCTTGCCGAAAACGCAAACGTCCGGCTCCTTCTCCCACAAGGAAGGGCCCAGCCCTGAAAGCTCTTGCTGCTCTTCACGGTGCCTTGGCGCCCTATCTACAGGTACAACAGCAGTGGGGATCTGTGCTTTCCCAGAGACGCAATATCTCATGGCGCTCGGCCGCGGCAGAGCCTCTTGCCGAAAAGGCAAACGTCCGGCTCCTTCTCCCACAAGGAAGGGCCCAGCCCTGAAAGCTCTTGCTGCTCTTCACGGTGCCTTGGCGCCCTATCTACAGGCACAACAGCAGTGGGGATCTGTGCTTTCCCAGAGACGCAACGTCTCATGGCGCTCGGCCGCGGCAAAGCCTCTTGCCGAAAAGGCAAACGTCCGGCTCCTTCTCCCACAAGGAAGGGCCCAGCCCTGAAAGCTCTTGCTGCTCTTAACGGTGCCTTGGTGCCCTATCTACAGGCACAACAGCAGTGGGGATATGTGCTTTCCCAGAGACGCAACAGCTCATGGCGCTCGGCCGGGGCAGAGCCCCTTGCCGAAAACGCAAACGTCCGGCTCCTTCTCCCACAAGGAAGGGCCCAGCCCTGAAAGCTCTTGCTGCTTTTCACGGTGCCTTGGCACCCTATCTACAGGCAGAACAGCACTGGGGACCTGTGCTTTCCCAGAGACGCAACGTCTCATGGCGCTCGGCCGCGGCAGAGCCTGTTGCCGAAAAGGCAAACGTCCGGCTCCTTCTCCCACAAGGAAGGGCCCAGCCCTGAAAGCTCTTGCTGCTCTTCACGGTGCCTTGGCGCCCTATCTACAGGCACAACAGCACTGGGGATCTGTGCTTTCCCAGAGCGCAACATCTCATGGCGCTCGGCCGCGGCAGAACCTCTTGCAAAAAATGCAAATGTCCGGCTCCTTCTCCCACAAGGAAGGGCCCAGCCCTGAAAGCTCTTGCTGCTCTTCACGGTGCCTTGGCGCCCTATCTACAGGTACAACAGCAGTGGGGATCTGTGCTTTCCCAGAGACGCAACGTCTCATGGCGCTCGGCCGCAGCAAGCCTCTTGCCGAAAAGGCAAACGTCCGTCTCCTTCTCCCACAAGGAAGGGCCCAGCCCTGAAAGCTCTTGCTGCTCTTCACGGTGCCTTGGTGCCCTATCTACAGGCACAACAGCAGTGGGGATCTGTGCTTTCCCAGAGACGCAACGTCTCATGGCGCTCGGCCGCGGCAAAGCCTCTTGCCGAAAACGCAAACGTCCGGCTCCTTCTCCCACAAGGAAGGGCCCAGCCCTGAAAGCTCTTGCTGCTCTTCACGGTGCCTTGGTGCCCTATCTACAGGCACAACAGCAGTGGGGATATGTGCTTTCCCAGAGACGCAACAGCTCATGGCGCTCGGCCGGGGCAGAGCCCCTTGCCGAAAAGGCAAACGTCCGGCTCCTTCTCCCACAAGGAAGGGCCCAGCCCTGAAAGCTCTTGCTGCTTTTCACGGTGCCTTGGCACCCTATCTACAGGCAGAACAGCACTGGGGACCTGTGCTTTCCCAGAGACGCAACGTCTCATGGCGCTCGGCCGCGGCAGAGCCTCTTGCCGAAAAGGCAAACGTCCGGCTCCTTCTCCCACAAGGAAGGGCCCAGCCCTGAAAGCTCTTGCTGCTCTTCACGGTGCCTTGGCGCCCTATCTACAGGCACAACAGCACTGGGGATCTGTGCTTTCCCAGAGCGCAACATCTCATGGCGCTCGGCCGCGGCAGAACCTCTTGCAAAAAATGCAAATGTCCGGCTCCTTCTCCCACAAGGAAGGGCCCAGCCCTGAAAGCTCTTGCTGCTCTTCACGGTGCCTTGGCGCCCTATATACAGGTACAACAGCAGTGGGGATCTGTGCTTTCCCAGAGATGCAACATCTCATGGCGCTCGGCCGCGGCAGAGCCTCTTGCCGAAAAGGCAAACGTCCGGCTCCTTCTCCCACAAGGAAGGGCCCAGCCCTGAAAGCTCTTGCTGCTCTTCACGGTGCCTTGGCGCCCTATCTACAGGCACAACAGCAGTGGGGATCTGTGCTTTCCCAGAGACGCAACGTCTCATGGCGCTCGGCCGCGGCAAAGCCTCTTGCCGAAAACGCAAACGTCCGGCTCCTTCTCCCACAAGGAAGGGCCCAGCCCTGAAAGCTCTTGCTGCTCTTCACGGTGCCTTGGCGCCCTATCTACAGGTACAACAGCAGTGGGGATCTGTGCTTTCCCAGAGACGCAATATCTCATGGCGCTCGGCCGCGGCAGAGCCTCTTGCCGAAAAGGCAAACGTCCGGCTCCTTCTCCCACAAGGAAGGGCCCAGCCCTGAAAGCTCTTGCTGCTCTTCACGGTGCCTTGGCGCCCTATCTACAGGCACAACAGCAGTGGGGATCTGTGCTTTCCCAGAGACGCAACGTCTCATGGCGCTCGGCCGCGGCAAAGCCTCTTGCCGAAAAGGCAAACGTCCGGCTCCTTCTCCCACAAGGAAGGGCCCAGCCCTGAAAGCTCTTGCTGCTCTTAACGGTGCCTTGGTGCCCTATCTACAGGCACAACAGCAGTGGTGATATGTGCTTTCCCAGAGACGCAACATCTCATGGCGCTCGGCCACGGCAGAGCCTCTTGCCGAAAAGGCAAACGTCCGGCTCCTTCTCCCACAAGGAAGGGCCCAGCCCTGAAAGCTCTTGCTGCTCTTCACGGTGCCTTGGCGCCCTATCTACAGGCAAAACAGCACTGGGGACCTGTGCTTTCCCAGAGACGCAACAGCTCATGGCGCTCGGCCGCGGCAGAGCCTGTTCCCGAAAAGGCAAACGTCCGGCTCCTTCTCCCACAAGGAAGGGCCCAGCCCTGAAAGCTCTTGCTGCTCTTCACGGTGCCTTGGCGCCCTATCTACAGGCACAACAGCACTGGGGATCTGTGCTTTCCCAGAGACGCAACATCTCATGGCGCTCGGCCGCGGCAGAACCTCTTGCCAAAAATGCAAAAGTCCGGCTCCTTCTCCCACAAGGAAGGGCCCAGCCCTGAAAGCTCTTGCTGCTCTTCACGGTGCCTTGGCGCCCTATCTACAGGCACAACAGCACTGGGGATCTGTGCTTTCCCAGAGACGCAACATCTCATGGCTCTCGGCCGCGCAAGCCTTTTGCCGAAAAAGCAAACGTCCGGCTCCTTCTCCCACAAGGAAGGGCCCAGCCCTGAAAGCTCTTGCTGCTCTTCACGGTGCCTTGGCGCCCTATCTACAGGTACAACAGCAGTGGGCATCTGTGCTTTCCCAGACACGCAACGTCTCATGGCGCTCGGCCGCGGCATAGCCTCTTGCCGAAAAGGCAAACGTCCGGCTCCTTCTCCCACAAGGAAGGGCCCAGCCCTGAAAGCTCTTGCTGCTCTTCACGGTGCCTTGGTGCCCTATCTACAGGCACAACAGCGGTGGGGATCTGTGCTTTCCCAGAGACGCAACAGCTCATGGCGCTCGGCCGCGGCAGAGCCCCTTGCCGAAATGGTAAACGTCCGGCTCCTTCTCCCACAAGGAAGGGCCCAGACCTGAAAGCTCTTGCTGCTCTTCACGGTGCCTTGGCGCCCTATATACAGGCACAGCAGCACTGGGGATCTGTGCTTTCCCAGAGACACAACATCTCATGGCGCTCGGCCGCGGCAGAGCCTCTTGCCGAAAAGGCAAACGTCCGGCTCCTTCTCCCACAAGGAAGGGCCCAGCCCTGAAAGCTCTTGCTGCTCTTCACAGTGCCTTGGCGCCCTATCTACAGGCACAACAGCAGTGGGCATCTGTGCTTTCCCAGAGACGCAACATCTCATGGCGCTCGGCCGCGGCAGAGCCTCTTGCCGAAAAGGCAAACGTCCGGCTCCTTCTCCCACAAGGAAGGGCGCAGCCCTGAAAGATGTTACTGCGCTTCACGGTGCCTTGGCGCCCTATCTACAGGCACAAGAGCAGTGGGCATCTGTGCTTTCCCAGAGACGCAACGTCTCATGGCGCTCGGCCGCGGCAAAGCCTCTTGCCGAAAAGGCAAACGTCCGGCTCCTTCTCCCACAAGGAAGGGCCCAGCCCTGAAAGCTCTTGCTGCTCTTCACGGTGCCTTGGCGCCCTATCTACAGGCACAACAGCAGTGGGGATCTGTGCTTTCCCAGAGGCGCAACAGCTCATGGCGCTCGGCCGCGGCAGAGCCTGTTGCCGAAAAGGCAAACGTCCGGCTCCTTCTCCCACAAGGAAAGGCCCAGCCCTGAAAGCTCTTGCTGCTCTTCACGGTGCCTTGGCACCCTATCTACAGGCAGAACAGCACTGGGGATCTGTGCTTTCCCAGAGACGCAACATCTCATGGCGCTCGGCCGCGGCAGAACCTCTTGCAAAAAATGCATATGTCCGGCTCCTTCTCCCACAAGGAAGGGCCCAGCCCTGAAAGCTCTTGCTGCTCTTCACGGTGCCTTGGCGCCCTATCTACAGGCACAACAGCAGTGGGGATCTGTGCTTTCCCAGAGACGCAACATCTCATGGCTCTCGGCCGCGCAAGCCTCTTGCCGAAAAAGCAAACGTCCGGCTCCTTCTCCCACAAGGAAGGGCCCAGCCCTGAAAGCTCTTGCTGCTCTTCACGGTGCCTTGGCGCCCTATCTACAGGTACAACAGCAGTGGGGATCTGTGCTTTCCCAGAGACGCAACATCTCATGGCGCTCGGCCGCGGCACAGCCTCTTACCTAAAAGGCAAACGTCCGGCTCCTTCTCCCACAAGGAAGGGCCCAGCCCTGAAAGCTCTTGCTGCTCTTCACGGTGCCTTGGCGCCCTATCTACAGGCACAACAGCAGTGGGCATCTGTGCTTTCCCAGAGACGCAACATCTCATGGCGCTCGGCCGCGGCAGAGCCTCTTGCCGAAAAGGCAAACGTCCGGCTCCTTCTCCCACAAGGAAGGGCCCAGCCCTGAAAGCTCTTGCTGCTCTTCACGGTGCCTTGGCGCCCTATATACAGGCACAGCAGCAGTGGGGATCTGTGCTTTCCCAGATACGTAACATCTCATGGCGCTCGGCCGCGGCAGAGCCTCTTGCCGCAAAGGCAAACGTCCGGCTCCTTCTCCCACAAGGAAGGGCCCAGCCCTGAAAGCTCTTGCTGCTCTTCACGGTGCCTTGGCGCCCTATCTACAGGCACAACAGCAGTGGGGATCTGTGCTTTCCCAGAGACGCAATATCTCATGGCGCTCGGCCGCGGCAGAGCCTCTTGCCGAAAAGGCAAACGTCCGGCTCCTTCTCCCACAAGGAAGGGCCCAGCCCTGAAAGCTCTTGCTGCTCTTCACGGTGCCTTGGCGCCCTATCTACAGGCACAACAGCAGTGGGGATCTGTGCTTTCCCAGAGACGCAACGTCTCATGGCGCTCGGCCGCGGCAAAGCCTCTTGCCGAAAACGCAAACGTCCGGCTCCTTCTCCCACAAGGAAGGGCCCAGCCCTGAAAGCTCTTGCTGCTCTTAACGGTGCCTTGGCGCCCTATCTACAGGCACAACAGCAGTGGGGATATGTGCTTTCCCAGAGACGCAGCAGCTCATGGCGCTCGGCCGGGGCAGAGCCCCTTGCCGAAAAGGCAAACGTCCGGCTCCTTCTCCCACAAGGAAGGGCCCAGCCCTGAAAGCTCTTGCTGCTCTTCACGGTGCCTTGGCACCCTATCTACAGGCAGAACAGCACTGGGGACCTGTGCTTTCCCAGAGACGCAACGTCTCATGGCGCTCGGCCGCGGCAGAGCCTGTTGCCGAAAAGGCAAACGTCCGGCTCCTTCTCCCACAAGGAAGGGCCCAGCCCTGAAAGCTCTTGCTGCTCTTCACGGTGCCTTGGCGCCCTATCTACAGGCACAACAGCAGTGGGGATCTGTGCTTTCCCAGAGCGCAACATCTCATGGCGCTCGGCCGCGGCAGAACCTCTTGCCAAAAATGCAAAAGTCCGGCTCCTTCTCCCACAAGGAAGGGCCCAGCCCTGAAAGCTCTTGCTGCTCTTCACGGTGCCTTGGTGCCCTATCTACAGGCACAACAGCACTGGGGATCTGTGCTTTCCCAGAGACGCAACATCTCATGGCGCTCGGCCGCGGCAGAGCCTCTTGCCGAAAAGGCAAACGTCCGGCTCCTTCTCCCACAAGGAAGGGCCCAGCCCTGAAAGCTCTTGCTGCTCTTCACGGTGCCTTGGCGCCCTATCTACAGGCACAACAGCAGTGGGGATCTGTGCTTTCCCAGAGACGCAACGTCTCGTGGCGCTCGGCCGCGGCAGAGCCTCTTGCCGAAAAGGCAAACGTCCGGCTCCTTCTCCCACAAGGAAGGGCCCAGCCCTGAAAGCTCTTGCTGCTCTTCACGGTGCCTTGGCGCCCTATCTACAGGCACAACAGCAGTGGGGATCTGTGCTTTCCCAGAGACGCAACATCTCATGGCTCTCGGCCGCGCAAGCCTCTTGCCGAAAAAGCAAACGTCCGGCTCCTTCTCCCACAAGGAAGGGCCCAGCCCTGAAAGCTCTTGCTGCTCTTCACGGTGCCTTGGCGCCCTATCTACAGGTACAACAGCAGTGGGGATCTGTGCTTTCCCAGAGACGCAACATCTCATGGCGCTCGGCCGCGGCAGAGCCTCTTGCCGAAAAGGCAAACGTCCGGCTCCTTCTCCCACAAGGAAGGGCCCAGCCCTGAAAGCTCTTGCTGCTCTTCACGGTGCCTTGGCGCCCTATATACAGGCACAGCAGCACTGGGGATCTGTGCTTTCCCAGAGACGCAACATCTCATGGCGCTCGGCCGCGGCAGAGCCTCTTGCCGAAAAGGCAAACGTCCGGCTCCTTCTCCCACAAGGAAGGGCCCAGCCCTGAAAGCTCTTGCTGCTCTTCACGGTGCCTTGGCGCCCTATCTACAGGCACAACAGCAGTGGGCATCTGTGCTTTCCCAGAGACGCAACATCTCATGGCGCTCGGCCGCGGCAAGCCTCTTGCCGAAAAGGCAAACGTCCGGCTCCTTCTCCCACAAGGAAGGGCCCAGCCCTGAAAGCTCTTGCTGCTCTTCACGGTGCCTTGGTGCCCTATCTACAGGCACAACAGCAGTGGGGATCTGTGCTTTCCCAGAGACGCAACGTCTCATGGCGCTCGGCCGCGGCAAAGCCTCTTGCCGAAAACGCAAACGTCCGGCTCCTTCTCCCACAAGGAAGGGCCCAGCCCTGAAAGCTCTTGCTGCTCTTCACGGTGCCTTGGTGCCCTATCTACAGGCACAACAGCAGTGGGGATATGTGCTTTCCCAGAGACGCAACAGCTCATGGCGCTCGGCCGGGGCAGAGCCCCTTGCCGAAAACGCAAACGTCCGGCTCCTTCTCCCACAAGGAAGGGCCCAGCCCTGAAAGCTCTTGCTGCTTTTCACGGTGCCTTGGCACCCTATCTACAGGCAGAACAGCACTGGGGACCTGTGCTTTCCCAGAGACGCAACGTCTCATGGCGCTCGGCCGCGGCAGAGCCTCTTGCCAAAAAGGCAAACGTCCGGCTCCTTCTCCCACAAGGAAGGGCCCAGCCCTGAAAGCTCTTGCTGCTCTTCACGGTGCCTTGGCGCCCTATCTACAGGCACAACAGCACTGGGGATCTGTGCTTTCCCAGAGCGCAACATCTCATGGCGCTCGGCCGCGGCAGAACCTCTTGCAAAAAATGCAAATGTCCGGCTCCTTCTCCCACAAGGAAGGGCCCAGCCCTGAAAGCTCTTGCTGCTCTTCACGGTGCCTTGGCGCCCTATCTACAGGTACAACAGCAGTGGGGATCTGTGCTTTCCCAGAGACGCAACGTCTCATGGCGCTCGGCCGCAGCAAGCCTCTTGCCGAAAAGGCAAACGTCCGGCTCCTTCTCCCACAAGGAAGGGCCCAGCCCTGAAAGCTCTTGCTGCTCTTCACGGTGCCTTGGTGCCCTATCTACAGGCACAACAGCAGTGGGGATCTGTGCTTTCCCAGAGACGCAACGTCTCATGGCGCTCGGCCGCGGCAAAGCCTCTTGCCGAAAACGCAAACGTCCGGCTCCTTCTCCCACAAGGAAGGGCCCAGCCCTGAAAGCTCTTGCTGCTCTTCACGGTGCCTTGGTGCCCTATCTACAGGCACAACAGCAGTGGGGATATGTGCTTTCCCAGAGACGCAACAGCTCATGGCGCTCGGCCGGGGCAGAGCCCCTTGCCGAAAAGGCAAACGTCCGGCTCCTTCTCCCACAAGGAAGGGCCCAGCCCTGAAAGCTCTTGCTGCTTTTCACGGTGCCTTGGCACCCTATCTACAGGCAGAACAGCACTGGGGACCTGTGCTTTCCCAGAGACGCAACGTCTCATGGCGCTCGGCCGCGGCAGAGCCTCTTGCCGAAAAGGCAAACGTCCGGCTCCTTCTCCCACAAGGAAGGGCCCAGCCCTGAAAGCTCTTGCTGCTCTTCACGGTGCCTTGGCGCCCTATCTACAGGCACAACAGCACTGGGGATCTGTGCTTTCCCAGAGCGCAACATCTCATGGCGCTCGGCCGCGGCAGAACCTCTTGCAAAAAATGCAAATGTCCGGCTCCTTCTCCCACAAGGAAGGGCCCAGCCCTGAAAGCTCTTGCTGCTCTTCACGGTGCCTTGGCGCCCTATCTACAGGTACAACAGCAGTGGGGATCTGTGCTTTCCCAGAGATGCAACATCTCATGGCGCTCGGCCGCGGCAGAGCCTCTTGCCGAAAAGGCAAACGTCCGGCTCCTTCTCCCACAAGGAAGGGCCCAGCCCTGAAAGCTCTTGCTGCTCTTCACGGTGCCTTGGCGCCCTATCTACAGGCACAACAGCAGTGGGGATCTGTGCTTTCCCAGAGACGCAACGTCTCATGGCGCTCGGCCGCGGCAAAGCCTCTTGCCGAAAACGCAAACGTCCGGCTCCTTCTCCCACAAGGAAGGGCCCAGCCCTGAAAGCTCTTGCTGCTCTTCACGGTGCCTTGGTGCCCTATCTACAGGCACAACAGCAGTGGGGATATGTGCTTTCCCAGAGACGCAACAGCTCATGGCGCTCGGCCGGGGCAGAGCCCCTTGCCGAAAAGGCAAACGTCCGGCTCCTTCTCCCACAAGGAAGGGCCCAGCCCTGAAAGCTCTTGCTGCTCTTCACGGTGCCTTGGCACCCTATCTACAGGCAGAACAGCACTGGGGACCTGTGCTTTCCCAGAGACGCAACAGCTCATGGCGCTCGGCCGCGGCAGAGCCTGTTGCCGAAAAGGCAAACGTCCGGCTCCTTCTCCCACAAGGAAGGGCCCAGCCCTGAAAGCTCTTGCTGCTCTTCACGGTGCCTTGGCGCCCTATCTACAGGCACAACAGCACTGGGGATCTGTGCTTTCCCAGAGCGCAACATCTCATGGCGCTCGGCCGCGGCAGAACCTCTTGCCAAAAATGCAAAAGTCCGGCTCCTTCTCCCACAAGGAAGGGCCCAGCCCTGAAAGCTCTTGCTGCTCTTCACGGTGCCTTGGCGCCCTATCTACAGGCACAACAGCAGTGGGGATCTGTGCTTTCCCAGAGACGCAACGTCTCATGGCGCTCGGCCGCGGCAGAGCCTCTTGCCGAAAAGGCAAACGTCCGGCTCCTTCTCCCACAAGGAAGGGCCCAGCCCTGAAAGCTCTTGCTGCTCTTCACGGTGCCTTGGCGCCCTATCTACAGGTACAACAGCAGTGGGGATCTGTGCTTTCCCAGAGACGCAACATCTCATGGCGCTCGGCCGCGGCAGAGCCTCTTACCTAAAAGGCAAACGTCCGGCTCCTTCTCCCACAAGGAAGGGCCCAGCCCTGAAAGCTCTTGCTGCTCTTCACGGTGCCTTGGCGCCCTATCTACAGGCACAACAGCAGTGGGCATCTGTGCTTTCCCAGAGACGCAACATCTCATGGCGCTCGGCCGCGGCAAGCCTCTTGCCGAAAAAGCAAACGTCCGGCTCCTTCTCCCACAAGGAAGGGCCCAGCCCTGAAAGCTCTTGCTGCTCTTCACGGTGCCTTGGCGCCCTATCTACAGGTACAACAGCAGTGGGGATCTGTGCTTTCCCAGAGATGCAACATCTCATGGCGCTCGGCCGCGGCAGAGCCTCTTGCCGAAAAGGCAAACGTCCGGCTCCTTCTCCCACAAGGAAGGGCCCAGCCCTGAAAGCTCTTGCTGCTCTTCACGGTGCCTTGGCGCCCTATATACAGGCACAGCAGCACTGGGGATCTGTGCTTTCCCAGAGACGCAACATCTCATGGCGCTCGGCCGCGGCAGAGCCTCTTGCCGAAAAGGCAAACGTCCGGCTCCTTCTCCCACAAGGAAGGGCCCAGCCCTGAAAGCTCTTGCTGCTCTTCACGGTGCCTTGGCGCCCTATCTACAGGCACAACAGCACTGGGGATCTGTGCTTTCCCAGAGACGAAACATCTCATGGCGCTCGGCCGCGGCAGAGCCTCTTGCCGAAAAGGCAAACGTCCGGCTCCTTCTCCCACAAGGAAGGGCCCAGCCCTGAAAGATGTTACTGCGCTTCACGGTGCCTTGGCGCCCTATCTACAGGCACAACAGCAGTGGGCATCTGTGCTTTCCCAGAGACGCAACATCTCATGGAGCTTGGCCGCGGCATAGCTTCTTACCGAAAAGGCAAACCTCTGGCTCCTTCTCCCACAAGGAAGGGCCCAGCCCTGAAAGCTCTTGCTGCTCTTCACAGTGCCTTGGCGCCCTATCTACAGGCACAACAGCAGTGGGCATCTGTGCTTTCCCAGACACGCAACGTCTCATGGCGCTCGGCCGCGGCATAGCCTCTTGCCGAAAAGGCAAACGTCCGGCTCCTTCTCCCACAAGGAAGGGCCCAGCCCTGAAAGCTCTTGCTGCTCTTCACGGTGCCTTGGTGCCCTATCTACAGGCACAACAGCGGTGGGGATCTGTGCTTTCCCAGAGACGCAACATCTCATGGCTCTCGGCCGCGGCAGAGCCTCTTGCCGAAAAAGCAAACGTCCGGCTCCTTCTCCCACAAGGAAGGGCCCAGCCCTGAAAGCTCTTGCTGCTCTTCACGGTGCCTTGGCGCCCTATCTACAGGTACAACAGCAGTGGGGATCTGTGCTTTCCCAGAGACGCAACATCTCATGGCGCTCGGCCGCGGCAGAGCCTCTTACCTAAAAGGCAAACGTCCGTCTCCTTCTCCCACAAGGAAGGGCCCAGCCCTGAAAGCTGTTGCTGCTCTTCATGGTGCCTTGGCGCCCTATCTACAGGCACAACAGCAGTGGGCATCTGTGCTTTCCCAGAGACGCAACAGCTCATGGCGCTCGGCCGCGGCAGAGCCCCTTGCCGAAAAGGCAAACGTCCGGCTCCTTCTCCCACAAGGAAGGGCCCAGCCCTGAAAGCTCTTGCTGCTCTTCACGGTGCCTTGGCGCCCTATATACAGGCACAGCAGCACTGGGGATCTGTGCTTTCCCAGAGACGCAACATCTCATGGCGCTCGGCCGCGGCAGAGCCTCTTGCCGAAAAGGCAAACGTCCGGCTCCTTCTCCCACAAGGAAGGGCCCAGCCCTGAAAGCTCTTGCTGCTCTTCACGGTGCCTTGGCGCCCTATCTACAGGCACAACAGCAGTGGGCATCTGTGCTTTCCCAGAGACGCAACATCTCATGGCGCTCGGCCGCGGCAGAGCCTCTTACCTAAAAGGCAAACGTCCGGCTCCTTCTCCCACAAGGAAGGGCCCAGCCCTGAAAGATGTTACTGCGCTTCACGGTGCCTTGGCGCCCTATCTACAGGCACAAGAGCAGTGGGCATCTGTGCTTTCCCAGAGACGCAACATCTCATGGCGCTCGGTCGCGGCAGAGCCTGTTGCCAAAATGGCAAACGTCCGGCTCCTTCTCCCACAAGGAAGGGCCCAGCCCTGAAAGCTCTTGCTGCTCTTCACGGTGCCTTGGCGCCCTATCTACAGGCACAACAGCAGTGGGCATCTGTGCTTTCCCAGAGACGCAACATCTCATGGCGCTCGGCCGCGGCAGAGACTCTTGCCGAAAAGGCAAACGTCCGGCTCCTTCTCCCACAAGGAAGGGCCCAGCCCTGAAAGATGTTACTGCGCTTCACGGTGCCTTGGCGCCCTATCTACAGGCACAAGAGCAGTGGGCATCTGTGCTTTCCCAGAGACGCAACGTCTCATGGCGCTCGGTCGCCGCAGAGCCTGTTGCCGAAAAGGCAAACGTCCGGCTCCTTCTCCCACAAGGAAGGGCCCAGCCCTGAAAGCTCTTGCTGCTCTTCACGGTGCCTTGGCGCCCTATCTACAGGCACAACAGCAGTGGGGATCTGTGCTTTCCCAGAGACGCAACATCTCATGGCGCTCGGCCGCGGCAGAACCTCTTGCAAAAAATGCAAATGTCCGGCCCTTCTCCCACAAGGAAGGGCCCAGCCCTGAAAGCTCTTGCTGCTCTTCACGGTGCCATGGCGCCCTATCTACAGGCACAACAGCAGTGGGGATCTGTGCTTTCCCAGAGACGCAACATCTCATGGCTCTCGGCCGCGGCAGAGCCTCTTGCCGAAAAAGCAAACGTCCGGCTCCTTCTCCCACAAGGAAGGGCCTAGCCCTGAAAGCTCTTGCTGCTCTTCACGGTGCCTTGGCGCCCTATCTACAGGTACAACAGCAGTGGGGATCTGTGCTTTCCCAGAGACGCAACATCTCATGGCGCTCGGCCGCGGCAGAGCCTCTTACCTAAAAGGCAAACGTCCGTCTCCTTCTCCCACAAGGAAGGGCCCAGCCCTGAAAGCTGTTGCTGCTCTTCATGGTGCCTTGGCGCCCTATCTACAGGCACAACAGCAGTGGGGATCTGTGCTTTCCCAGAGACGCAACATCTCATGGCGCTCGGCCGCGGCAGAACCTGTTGCCGAAAAGGCAAACGTCCGGCTCCTTCTCCCACAAGGAAGGGCCCAGCCCTGAAAGCTCTTGCTGCTCTTCACGGTGCCTTGGCGCCCTATCTACAGGCACAACAGCAGTCGGGATCTGTGCTTTCCCAGAGACGCAACAGCTCATGGCGCTCGGCCGCGGCAGAGCCTCTTGCCGAAAACGCAAACGTCCGGCTCCTTCTCCCACAAGGAAGGGCCCAGCCCTGAAAGCTCTTGCTGCTCTTCATGGTGCCTTGGCGCCCTATCTACAGGCACAACAGCAGTGGGCATCTGTGCTTTCCCAGAGACGCAACATCTCATGGCGCTCGGCCGCGGCAAAGCCTCTTGCCGAAAAAGCAAACGTCCGGCTCCTTCTCCCACAAGGAAGGGCCCAGCCCTGAAAGCTCTTGCTGCTCTTCACGGTGCCTTGGTGCCCTATCTACAGGCACAACAGCGGTGGGGATCTGTGCTTTCCCAGAGACGCAACAGCTCATGGCGCTCGGCCGCGGCAGAGCCTCTTGCCGAAAAGGCAAACGTCCGGCTCCTTCTCCCACAAGGAAGGGCCCAGCCCTGAAAGCTCTTGCTGCTCTTCACGGTGCCTTGGCGCCCTATCTACAGGCACAACAGCACTGGGGATCTGTGCTTTCCCAGAGACGCAACATCTCATGGCGCTCGGCCGCGGCAGAGCCTCTTGCCGAAAAGGCAAACGTCCGGCTCCTTCTCCCACAAGGAAGGGCGCAGCCCTGAAAGATGTTACTGCGCTTCACGGTGCCTTGGCGCCCTATCTACAGGCACAAGAGCAGTGGGCATCTGTGCTTTCCCAGAGACGCAACGTCTCATGGCGCTCGGTCGCGGCAGAGCCTGTTGCCGAAAAGGCAAACGTCCGTCTCCTTCTCCCACAAGGAAGGGCCCAGCCCTGAAAGCTCTTGCTGCTCTTCACGGTGCCTTGGCGCCCTATCTACAGGCACAACAGCACTGGGGATCTGTGCTTTCCCAGAGACGCAACATCTCATGGCGCTCGGCCGCGGCAGAACCTCTTGCAAAAAATACAAATGTCCGGCCCTTCTCCCACAAGGAAGGGCCCAGCCCTGAAAGCTCTTGCTGCTCTTCACGGTGCCTTGGCGCCCTATCTACAGGCACAACAGCAGTGGGGATCTGTGCTTTCCCAGAGACGCAACATCTCATGGCTCTCAGCCGCGGCAGAGCCTCTTGCCGAAAAAGCAAACGTCCGGCTCCTTCTCCCACAAGGAAGGGCCCAGCCCTGAAAGCTCTTGCTGCTCTTCACGGTGCCTTGGCGCCCTATCTACAGGTACAACAGCAGTGGGGATCTGTGCTTTCCCAGAGACGCAACATCTCATGGCGCTCGGCCGCGGCAGAGCCTCTTACCTAAAAGGCAAACGTCCGTCTCCTTCTCCCACAAGGAAGGGCCCAGCCCTGAAAGCTGTTGCTGCTCTTCATGGTGCCTTGGCGCCCTATCTACAGGCACAACAGCAGTGGGCATCTGTGCTTTCCCAGAGACGCAACATCTCATGGCGCTCGGCCGCGGCAGAGCCTGTTGCCGAAAAGGCAAACGTCCGGCTCCTTCTCCCACAAGGAAGGGCCCAGCCCTGAAAGCTCTTGCTGCTCTTCACGGTGCCTTGGCGCCCTATCTACAGGTACAACAGCAGTGGGGATCTGTGCTTTCCCAGAGACGCAACATCTCATGGCGCTCGGCCGCGGCAGAGCCTCTTACCTAAAAGGCAAACGTCCGGCTCCTTCTCCCACAAGGAAGGGCCCAGCCCTGAAAGCTCTTGCTGCTCTTCATGGTGCCTTGGCGCCCTATCTACAGGCACAACAGCAGTGGGCATCTGTGCTTTCCCAGAGACGCAACGTCTCATGGCGCTCGGCCGCGGCAAAGCCTCTTGCGGAAAAGGCAAACGTCCGGCTCCTTCTCCCACAAGGAAGGGCCCAGCCCTGAAAGCTCTTGCTGCTCTTCACGGTGCCTTGGCGCCCTATCTACAGGCACAACAGCAGTCGGGATCTGTGCTTTCCCAGAGACGCAACAGCTCATGGCGCTCGGCCGCGGCAGAGCCTGTTGCCGAAAAGGCAAACGTACGGCTCCTTCTCCCACAAGGAAGGGCCCAGCCCTGAAAGCTCTTGCTGCTCTTCACGGTGCCTTGGCACCCTATCTACAGGCAGAACAGCACTGGGGACCTGTGCTTTTCCAGAGACGCAACGTCTCATGGCGCTCGGCCGCGGCAGAGCCTGTTGCCGAAAAGGCAAACGTCCGGCTCCTTCTCCCACAAGGAAGGGCCCAGCCCTGAAAGCTCTTGCTGCTCTTCACGGTGCCTTGGCGCCCTATATACAGGCACAGCAGCACTGGTGATCTGTGCTTTCCCAGAGACGCAACGTCTCATGGCGCTCGGTCGCGGCAGAGCCTCTTGCCGAAAAGGCAAACGTCCGGCTCCTTCTCCCACAAGGAAGGGCCCAGCCCTGAAAGCTCTTGCTGCTCTTCACGGTGCCTTGGCGCCCTATCTACAGGCATAACAGCAGTGGGGATCTGTGCTTTCCCAGAGACGCAACATCTCATGGCGCTCGGCCGCGGCAGAGACTCTTGCCGAAAAGGCAAACGTCCGGCTCCTTCTCCCACAAGGAAGGGCCCAGCCCTGAAAGCTCTTGCTGCTCTTCACTGTGCCTTGGCGCCCTATCTACAGGCACAACAGCAGTGGGGATCTGTGCTTTCCCAGAGACGCAACGTCTCATGGCGCTCGGCCGCGGCAAAGCCTCTTGCCGAAAAGGCAAACGTCCGGCTCCTTCTCCCACAAGGAAGGGCCCAGCCCTGAAAGCTCTTGCTGCTCTTCACGGTGCCTTGGTGCCCTATCTACAGGCACAACAGCAGTGGGGATAAGTGCTTTCCCAGAGACGCAACAGCTCATGGCGCTCGGCCGCGGCAAAGCCTCTTGCCGAAAAGGCAAACGTCCGGCTCCTTCTCCCACAAGGAAGGGCCCAGCCCTGAAAGATGTTACTGCGCTTCACGGTGCCTTGGCGCCCTATCTACAGGCACAACAGCAGTGGGCATCTGTGCATTCCCAGAGACGCAACATCTCATGGCGCTCGGCCGCGGCAGAGACTCTTGCCGAAAAGGCAAACGTCCGTCTCCTTCTCCCACAAGGAAGGGCCCAGCCCTGAAAGCTCTTGCTGCTCTTCACGGTGCCTTGGCGCCCTATATACAGGCACAGCAGCACTGGTGATCTGTGCTTTCCCAGAGACGCAACATCTCATGGCGCTCGGCCGCGGCAGAGCCTCTTGCCGAAAAGGCAAACGTCCGGCTCCTTCTCCCACAAGGAAGGGCCCAGCCCTGAAAGCTCTTGCTGCTCTTCACGGTGCCTTGGCGCCCTATCTACAGGCACAACAGCAGTGGGCATCTGTGCTTTCCCAGAGACGCAACGTCTCATGGCGCTCGGCCGCGGCAAAGCCTCTTGCCGAAAAGGCAAACGTCCGGCTCCTTCTCCCACAAGGAAGGGCCCAGCCCTGAAAGCTCTTGCTGCTCTTCACGGTGCCTTGGTGCCCTATCTACAGGCACAACAGCAGTGGGGATAAGTGCTTTCCCAGAGACGCAACGTCTCATGGCGCTCGGCCGCGGCAGAGCCTCTTGCCGAAAAGGCAAACGTCCGGCTCCTTCTCCCACAAGGAAGGGCCCAGCCCTGAAAGCTCTTGCTGCTCTTCACGGTGCCTTGGTGCCCTATCTACAGGCACAACAGCAGTGGGGATAAGTGCTTTCCCAGAGACGCAACAGCTCATGGCGCTCGGCCGCGGCAGAGCCCCTTGCCGAAAAGGCAAACGTCCGGCTCCTTCTCCCACAAGGAAGGGCCCAGCCCTGAAAGCTCTTGCTGCTCTTCACGGTGCCTTGGCACCCTATCTACAGGCAGAACAGCACTGGGGACCTGTGCTTTCCCAGAGACGCAACGTCTCATGGCGCTCGGCCGCGGCAGAGCCTCTTGCCAAAAATGCAAAAGTCCGGCTCCTTCTCCCACAAGGAAGGGCCCAGCCCTGAAAGTTCTTGCTGCTCTTCACGGTGCCTTGGCGCCCTATCTACAGGCACAACAGCAGTGGGGATCTGTGCTTTCCCAGAGACGCAACATCTCATGGCGCTCGGCCGCGGCAAGCCTCTTGCCGAAAAAGCAAACGTCCGGCTCCTTCTCCCACAAGGAAGGGCCCAGCCCTGAAAGCTCTTGCTGCTCTTCACGTTGCCTTGGCGCCCTATCTACAGGCACAGCAGCAGTGGGGATCTGTGCTTTCCCAGAGACGCAACATCTCATGGCGCTCGGCCGCGGCAGAGCCTGTTGCCGAAAAGGCAAACGTCCGGCTCCTTCTCCCACAAGGAAGGGCCCAGCCCTGAAAGCTCTTGCTGCTCTTCATGGTGCCTTGGCACCCTATCTACAGGTACAACAGCAGTGGGGATCTGTGCTTTCCCAGAGACGCAACATCTCATGGAGCTCGGCCGCGGCAGAGCTTCTTACCGAAAAGGCAAACGTCTGGCTCCTTCTCCCACAAGGAAGGGCCCAGCCCTGAAAGCTCTTGCTGCTCTTCACAGTGCCTTGGCGCCCTATCTACAGGCACAACAGCAGTGGGCATCTGTGCTTTCCCAGAGACGCAACGTCTCATGGCGCTCGGCCGCGGCAGAGCCTCTTGCCGAAAAGGCAAACGTCCGGCTCCTTCTCCCACAAGGAAGGGCCCAGCCCTGAAAGCTCTTGCTGCTCTTCACGGTGCCTTGGTGCCCTATCTACAGGCACAACAGCGGTGGGGATCTGTGCTTTCCCAGAGACGCAACAGCTCATGGCGCTCGGCCGCGGCAGAGCCCCTTGCCGAAAAGGCAAACGTCCGGCTCCTTCTCCCACAAGGAAGGGCCCAGCCCTGAAAGATGTTGCTGCTCTTCACGGTGCCTTGGCGCCCTATATACAGGCACAGCAGCACTGGGGATCTGTGCTTTCCCAGAGACGCAACATCTCATGGCGCTTGGCCGCGGCAGAGCCTCTTGCCGAAAAGGCAAACGTCCGGCTCCTTCTCCCACAAGGAAGGGCCCAGCCCTGAAAGCTCTTGCTGCTCTTCACGGTGCCTTGGCGCCCTATCTACAGGCACAACAGCAGTGGGCATCTGTGCTTTCCCAGAGACGCAACATCTCATGGCGATCGGCCGCGGCAGAGCCTCTTACCTAAAAGGCAAACGTCCGGCTCCTTCTCCCACAAGGAAGGGCCCAGCCCTGAAAGATGTTACTGCGCTTCACGGTGCCTTGGCGCCCTATCTACAGGCACAAGAGCAGTGGGCATCTGTGCTTTCCCAGAGACGCAACGTCTCATGGCGCTCGGTCGCGGCAGAGCCTGTTGCCGAAAAGGCAAACGTCCGGCTCCTTCTCCCACAAGGAAGGGCCCAGCCCTGAAAGCTCTTGCTGCTCTTCACGGTGCCTTGGCGCCCTATCTACAGGCACAACAGCAGTGGGGATCTGTGCTTTCCCAGAGACGCAACATCTCATGGTGCTCGACCGCGGCAGAGCCTCTTGCCGAAAAGGCAAACGTCCGGCTCCTTCTCCCACAAGGAAGGGCGCAGCCCTAAAAGATGTTACTGCGCTTCACGGTGCCTTGGCGCCCTATCTACAGGCACAAGAGCAGTGGGCATCTGTGCTTTCCCAGAGATGCAACGTCTCATGGCGCTCGGTCGCGGCAGAGACTCTTGCCGAAAAGGCAAACGTCCGGCTCCTTCTCCCACAAGGAAGGGCCCAGCCCTGAAAGCTCTTGCTGCTCTTCACGGTGCCTTGGCGCCCTATCTACAGGCACAACAGCACTGGGGATCTGTGCTTTCCCAGAGACGCAACATCTCATGGCGCTCGGCCGCGGCAGAACCTCTTGCAAAAAATGCAAAGGTCCGGCCCTTCTCCCACAAGGAAGGGCCCAGCCCTGAAAGCTCTTGCTGCTCTTCACGGTGCCTTGGCGCCCTATCTACAGGCACAACAGCAGTGGGGATCTGTTCTTTCCCAGAGACGCAACATCTCATGGCTCTCGGCCGCGGCAGAGCCTCTTGCCGAAAAAGCAAACGTCCGGCTCCTTCTCCCACAAGGAAGGGCCCAGCCCTGAAAGCTCTTGCTGCTCTTCACGGTGCCTTGGCGCCCTATCTACAGGTACAACAGCAGTGGGGATCTGTGCTTTCCCAGAGACGCAACATCTCATGGCGCTCGGCCGCGGCAGAGCCTCTTACCTAAAAGGCAAACGTCCGTCTCCTTCTCCCACAAGGAAGGGCCCAGCCCTGAAAGCTGTTGCTGCTCTTCATGGTGCCTTGGCGCCCTATCTACAGGCACAACAGCAGTGGGCATCTGTGCTTTCCCAGAGACGCAACATCTCATGGCGCTCGGCCGCGACAGAACCTATTGCCGAAAAGGCAAACGTCCGGCTCCTTCTCCCACAAGGAAGGGCCCAGCCCTGAAAGCTCTTGCTGCTCTTCACGGTGCCTTGGCGCCCTATCTACAGGTACAACAGCAGTGGGGATCTGTGCTTTCCCAGAGACGCAACATCTCATGGCGCTCGGCCGCGGCAGAGCCTGTTGCCGAAAAGGCAAACGTCCGGCTCCTTCTCCCACAAGGAAGGGCCCAGCCCTGAAAGCTGTTGCTGCTCTTCACGGTGCCTTGGCGCCCTATCTACAGGCACAACAGCAGTGGGCATCTGTGCTTTCCCAGAGACGCAACGTCTCATGGCGCTCGGCCGCGGCAAAGCCTCTTGCCGAAAAGGCAAACGTCCGGCTCCTTCTCCCACAAGGAAGGGCCCAGCCCTGAAAGCTCTTGCTGCTCTTCACGGTGCCTTGGCGCCCTATCTACAGGCACAACAGCAGTGGGCATCTGTGCTTTCCCAGAGACGCAACAGCTCATGGCGCTCGGCCGCGGCAGAGCCTGTTGCCGAAAAGGCAAACGTCCGGCTCCTTCTCCCACAAGGAAGGGCCCAGCCCTGAAAGCTCTTGCTGCTCTTCACGGTGCCTTGGCACCCTATCTACAGGCAGAACAGCACTGGGGACCTGTGCTTTCCCAGAGACGCAACGTCTCATGGCGCTCGGCCGCGGCAGAGCCTGTTGCCGAAAAGGCAAACGTCCGGCTCCTTCTCCCACAAGGAAGGGCCCAGCCCTGAAAGCTCTTGCTGCTCTTCACGGTGCCTTGGCGCCCTATCTACAGGCACAACAGCACTGGGGATCTGTGCTTTCCCAGAGACGCAACATCTCATGGCGCTCGGCCGCGGCAGAACCTCTTGCCAAAAATGCAAAAGTCCGGCTCCTTCTCCCACAAGGAAGGGCCCAGCCCTGAAAGCTCTTGCTGCTCTTCACGGTGCCTTGGCGCCCTATCTACAGGCACAACAGCACTGGGGATCTGTGCTTTCCCAGAGACGCAACATCTCATGGCGCTCGGCCGCGGCAGAGCCTCTTACCTAAAAGGCAAACGTCCGGCTCCTTCTCCCACAAGGAAGGGCCCAGCCCTGAAAGCTCTTGCTGCTCTTCACGGTGCCTTGGCGCCCTATATACAGGCACAGCAGCACTGGTGATCTGTGCTTTCCCAGAGACGCAACATCTCATGGCGCTCGGCCGCGGCAGAGCCTCTTGCCGAAAAGGCAAACGTCCGGCTCCTTCTCCCACAAGGAAGGGCCCAGCCCTGAAAGCTCTTGCTGCTCTTCACGGTGCCTTGGTGCCCTATCTACAGGCACAACAGCGGTGGGGATCTGTGCTTTCCCAGAGACGCAACAGCTCATGGCGCTCGGCCGCGGCAGAGCCCCTTGCCGAAAAGGCAAACGTCCGGCTCCTTCTCCCACAAGGAAGGGCCCAGCCCTGAAAGCTCTTGCTGCTCTTCACGGTGCCTTGGCGCCCTATATACAGGCACAGCAGCACTGGGGATCTGTGCTTTCCCAGAGACGCAACATCTCATGGCGCTCGGCCGCGGCAGAGCCTCTTGCCGAAAAGGCAAACGTCCGGCTCCTTCTCCCACAAGGAAGGGCCCAGCCCTGAAAGCTCTTGCTGCTCTTCACGGTGCCTTGGCGCCCTATCTACAGGCACAACAGCAGTGGGCATCTGTGCTTTCCCAGAGACGCAACATCTCATGGCGATCGGCCGCGGCAGAGCCTCTTACCTAAAAGGCAAACGTCCGGCTCCTTCTCCCACAAGGAAGGGCCCAGCCCTGAAAGATGTTACTGCGCTTCACGGTGCCTTGGCGCCCTATCTACAGGCACAAGAGCAGTGGGCATCTGTGCTTTCCCAGAGACGCAACGTCTCATGGCGCTCGGTCGCGGCAGAGCCTGTTGCCGAAAAGGCAAACGTCCGGCTCCTTCTCCCACAAGGAAGGGCCCAGCCCTGAAAGCTCTTGCTGCTCTTCACGGTGCCTTGGCGCCCTATCTACAGGCACAACAGCAGTGGGGATCTGTGCTTTCCCAGAGACGCAACATCTCATGGCGCTCGGCCGCGGCAGAGCCTCTTGCCGAAAAGGCAAACGTCCGGCTCCTTCTCCCACAAGGAAGGGCGCAGCCCTGAAAGATGTTACTGCGCTTCACGGTGCCTTGGCGCCCTATCTACAGGCACAAGAGCAGTGGGCATCTGTGCTTTCCCAGAGACGCAACGTCTCATGGCGCTCGGTCGCGGCAGAGCCTGTTGCCGAAAAGGCAAACGTCCGGCTCCTTCTCCCACAAGGAAGGGCCCAGCCCTGAAAGCTCTTGCTGCTCTTCACGGTGCCTTGGCGCCCTATCTACAGGCACAACAGCACTGGGGATCTGTGCTTTCCCAGAGACGCAACATCTCATGGCGCTCGGCCGCGGCAGAACCTCTTGCAAAAAATGCAAATGTCCGGCCCTTCTCCCACAAGGAAGGGCCCAGCCCTGAAAGCTCTTGCTGCTCTTCACGGTGCCTTGGCGACCTATCTACAGGCACAACAGCAGTGGGGATCTGTTCTTTCCCAGAGACGCAACATCTCATGGCTCTCGGCCGCGGCAGAGCCTCTTGCCGAAAAAGCAAACGTCCGGCTCCTTCTCCCACAAGGAAGGGCCCAGCCCTGAAAGCTCTTGCTGCTCTTCACGGTGCCTTGGCGCCCTATCTACAGGTACAACAGCAGTGGGGATCTGTGCTTTCCCAGAGACGCAACATCTCATGGCGCTCGGCCGCGGCAAAGCCTCTTACCTAAAAGGCAAACGTCCGTCTCCTTCTCCCACAAGGAAGGGCCCAGCCCTGAAAGCTGTTGCTGCTCTTCATGGTGCCTTGGCGCCCTATCTACAGGCACAACAGCAGTGGGCATCTGTGCTTTCCCAGAGACGCAACATCTCATGGCGCTCGGCCGCGGCAGAACCTGTTGCCGAAAAGGCAAACGTCCGGCTCCTTCTCCCACAAGGAAGGGCCCAGCCCTGAAAGCTCTTGCTGCTCTTCACGGTGCCTTGGCGCCCTATCTACAGGTACAACAGCAGTGGGGATCTGTGCTTTCCCAGAGACGCAACATCTCATGGCGCTCGGCCGCGGCAGAGCCTCTTACCTAAAAGGCAAACGTCCGGCTCCTTCTCCCACAAGGAAGGGCCCAGCCCTGAAAGCTCTTGCTGCTCTTCACGGTGCCTTGGCGCCCTATCTACAGGCACAACAGCAGTGGGCATCTGTGCTTTCCCAGAGACGCAACGTCTCATGGCGCTCGGCCGCAGCAAAGCCTCTTGCCGAAAAGGCAAACGTCCGGCTCCTTCTCCCACAAGGAAGGGCCCAGCCCTGAAAGCTCTTGCTGCTCTTCACGGTGCCTTGGCGCCCTATCTACAGGCACAACAGCATTGGGGATATGTGCTTTCCCAGAGACGCAACAGCTCATGGCGCTCGGCCGCGGCAGAGCCTGTTGCCGAAAAGGCAAACGTCCGGCTCCTTCTCCCACAAGGAAGGGCCCAGCCCTGAAAGCTCTTGCTGCTCTTCACGGTGCCTTGGCACCCTATCTACAGGCAGAACAGCACTGGGGACCTGTGCTTTCCCAGAGACGCAACGTCTCATGGCGCTCGGCCGCGGCAGAGCCTGTTGCCGAAAAGGCAAACGTCCGGCTCCTTCTCCCACAAGGAAGGGCCCAGCCCTGAAAGCTCTTGCTGCTCTTCACGGTGCCTTGGCGCCCTATCTACAGGCACAACAGCACTGGGGATCTGTGCTTTCCCAGAGACGCAACATCTCATGGCGCTCGGCCGCGGCAGAACCTCTTGCCAAAAATGCAAAAGTCCGGCTCCTTCTCCCACAAGGAAGGGCCCAGCCCTGAAAGCTCTTGCTGCTCTTCACGGTGCCTTGGCGCCCTATCTACAGGCACAACAGCACTGGGGATCTGTGCTTTCCCAGAGACGCAACATCTCATGGCGCTCGGCCGCGGCAGAGCCTGTTGCCGAAAAGGCAAACGTCCGGCTCCTTCTCCCACAAGGAAGGGCCCAGCCCTGAAAGCTCTTGCTGCTCTTCACGGTGCCTTGGCGCCCTATATACAGGCACAGCAGCACTGGTGATCTGTGCTTTCCCAGAGACGCAACATCTCATGGCGCTCGGCCGCGGCAGAGCCTCTTGCCGAAAAGGCAAACGTCCGGCTCCTTCTCCCACAAGGAAGGGCCCAGCCCTGAAAGCTCTTGCTGCTCTTCACGGTGCCTTGGCGCCCTATCTACAGGCATAACAGCAGTGGGGATCTGTGCTTTCCCAGAGACGCAACATCTCATGGCGCTCGGCCGCGGCAGAGACTTGCCGCAAAGGCAAACGTCCGGCTCCTTCTCCCACAAGGAAGGGCCCAGCCCTGAAAGATGTTACTGCGCTTCACGGTGCCTTGGCACCCTATCTACAGGCACAACAGCAGTGGGCATCTGTGCTTTCCCAGAGACGCAACATCTCATGGCGCTCGGCCGCGGCAGAGACTCTTGCCGAAAAGGCAAACGTCCGGCTCCTTCTCCCACAAGGAAGGGCCCAGCCCTGAAAGCTCTTGCTGCTCTTCACTGTGCCTTGGCGCCCTATCTACAGGCACAACAGCAGTGGGCATCTGTGCTTTCCCAGAGACGCAACGTCTCATGGCGCTCGGCCGCGGCAGAGACTCTTGCCGAAAAGGCAAACGTCCGGCTCCTTCTCCCACAAGGAAGGGCCCAGCCCTGAAAGCTCTTGCTGCTCTTCACGGTGCCTTGGTGCCCTATCTACAGGCACAACAGCAGTGGGGATAAGTGCTTTCCCAGAGACGCAACAGCTCATGGCGCTCGGCCGCGGCAGAGCCCCTTGCCGAAAAGGCAAACGTCCGGCTCCTTCTCCCACAAGGAAGGGCCCAGCCCTGAAAGCTCTTGCTGCTCTTCACGGTGCCATGGCGCCCTATCTACAGGCACAACAGCAGTGGGGATCTGTGCTTTCCCAGAGACGCAACATCTCATGGCGCTCGGGCGCGGCAGAGCCTCTTGCCAAAATGGCAAACGTCCGGCTCCTTCTCCCACAAGGAAGGGCCCAGCCCTGAAAGCTCTTGCTGCTCTTCACGGTGCCTTGGCGACCTATCTACAGGCACAACAGCAGTGGGCATCTGTGCTTTCCCTGAGACGCAACATCTCATGGCGGTCGGCCGCGGCAGAGCCTCTTGCCGAAAAGGCAAACGTCTGGCTCCTTCTCCCACAAGGAAGGGCCCAGCCCTGAAAGCTCTTGCTGCTCTTCACGGTGCCTTGGCGCCCAATCTACAGGCACAAATCAGTGGGGATCTGTGCTTTTCCGGAGACGCAACATCTTATGGCGCTCGGCCGCGGCAAGCCTCTTGCCGAAAAAGCAAACGTCCGGCTCCTTCTCCCACAAGGAAGGGCGCAGCCCTGAAAGCTCTTGCTGCTCTTCACGGTGCCTTGGCGCCCTATCTACAGGCACAACAGCAGTGGGGATCTGTGCTTTCCCAGAGACGCAACATCTCATGGCGCTCGGCCGCGGTAGAGACTCTTGCCGAAAAAGCAAACGTCCGGCTCCTTCTCCCACAAGGAAGGGCCCAGCCCTGAAAGCTCTTGCTGCTCTTCACGGTGCCTTGGCGCCCTATCTACAGGCACAACAGCAGTGGGGATCTGTGCTTTCCCAGAGACGCAACATCTCATGGCGCTCGGCCGCGGGAGAGCATCTTGCCGAAAAGGCAAACGTCCGGCTCCTTCTCCCACAAGGAAGGGCCCAGCCCTGAAAGCTCTTGCTGCTCTTCATGGTGCCTTGGCACCCTATCTACAGGCACAACAGCAGTGGGGATCTGTGCTTTCCCAGAGATGCAACGTCTCATGGAGCTCGGCCGCGGCAGAGCCTCTTGCCGAAAAGGCAAACGTCCGGCTCCTTCTCCCACAAGGAAAGGCCCAGCCCTGAAAGCTCTTGCTGCTCTTCACGGTGCCTTGGCGCCCTATCTACAGGCACAACAGCAGTGGGGATCTGTGCTTTCCCAGAGACGCAACGTCTCATGGCGCTCGGCCGCGGCAGAGCCTCTTGCCGAAAAGGCAAACGTCCGGCTCCTTCTCCCACAAGGAAGGGCCAAGCCCTGAAAGCTCTTGCTGCTCTTCACGGTGCCTTGGTGCCCTATCTACAGGCACAACAGCGGTGGGGATCTGTGCTTTCCCAGAGACGCAACAGCTCATGGCGCTCGGCCGTGGCAGAGCCTCTTGCCGAAAAGGCAAACGTCCGGCTCCTTCTCCCACAAGGAAGGGCCCAGCCCTGAAAGCTCTTGCTGCTCTTCACGGTGCCTTGGCGCCCTATATACACGCACAGCAGCACTGGGGATCTGTGCTTTCCCAGAGACGCAACATCTCATGGTGCTCGGCCGCGGCAGAGCCTCTTGCCGAAAAGGCAAACGTCCGGCTCCTTCTCCCACAAGGAAGGGCCCAGCCCTGAAAGCTCTTGCTGCTCTTCACTGTGCCTTGGCGCCCTATCTACAGGCACAACAGCAGTGGGCATCTGTGCTTTCCCAGAGACGCAACAGCTCATGGCGCTCGGCCGCGGCAGAGACTCTTGCCGAAAAGGCAAACGTCCGGCTCCTTCTCCCACAAGGAAGGGCCCAGCCCTGAAAGCTCTTGCTGCTCTTCACGGTGCCTTGGTGCCCTATCTACAGGCACAACAGCAGTGGGGATAAGTGCTTTCCCAGAGACGCAACAGCTCATGGCGCTCGGCCGCGGCAGAGCCCCTTGCCGAAAAGGCAAACGTCCGGCTCCTTCTCCCACAAGGAAGGGCCCAGACCTGAAAGCTCTTGCTGCTCTTCACGGTGCCATGGCGCCCTATCTACAGGCACAACAGCAGTGGGGATCTGTGCTTTCCCAGAGACGCAACATCTCATGGCGCTCGGGCGCGGCAGAGCCTCTTGCCAAAATGGCAAACGTCCGGCTCCTTCTCCCACAAGGAAGGGCCCAGCCCTGAAAGCTCTTGCTGCTCTTCACGGTGCCTTGGCGACCTATCTACAGGCACAACAGCAGTGGGCATCTGTGCTTTCCCTGAGACGCAACATCTCATGGCGGTCGGCCGCGGCAGAGCCTCTTGCCGAAAAGGCAAACGTCTGGCTCCTTCTCCCACAAGGAAGGGCCCAGCCCTGAAAGCTCTTGCTGCTCTTCACGGTGCCTTGGCGCCCAATCTACAGGCACAAATCAGTGGGGATCTGTGCTTTTCCGGAGACGCAACATCTTATGGCGCTCGGCCGCGGCAAGCCTCTTGCCGAAAAAGCAAACGTCCGGCTCCTTCTCCCACAAGGAAGGGCGCAGCCCTGAAAGCTCTTGCTGCTCTTCACGGTGCCTTGGCGCCCTATCTACAGGCACAACAGCAGTGGGGATCTGTGCTTTCCCAGAGACGCAACATCTCATGGCGCTCGGCCGCGGTAGAGACTCTTGCCGAAAAAGCAAACGTCCGGCTCCTTCTCCCACAAGGAAGGGCCCAGCCCTGAAAGCTCTTGCTGCTCTTCACGGTGCCTTGGCGCCCTATCTACAGGC
Source organism: Harpia harpyja (assembly GCF_026419915.1). Classification (NCBI taxonomy): domain Eukaryota; kingdom Metazoa; phylum Chordata; class Aves; order Accipitriformes; family Accipitridae; genus Harpia; species Harpia harpyja. The sequence goes on along the minus strand of NW_026293143.1, from coordinate 71,092 downwards.
ACAACAGCAGTGGGGATCTGTGCTTTCCCAGAGACGCAACATCTCATGGCGCTCGGCCGCGGGAGAGCATCTTGCCGAAAAGGCAAACGTCCGGCTCCTTCTCCCACAAGGAAGGGCCCAGCCCTGAAAGCTCTTGCTGCTCTTCATGGTGCCTTGGCACCCTATCTACAGGCACAACAGCAGTGGGGATCTGTGCTTTCCCAGAGATGCAACGTCTCATGGAGCTCGGCCGCGGCAGAGCCTCTTGCCGAAAAGGCAAACGTCCGGCTCCTTCTCCCACAAGGAAAGGCCCAGCCCTGAAAGCTCTTGCTGCTCTTCACGGTGCCTTGGCGCCCTATCTACAGGCACAACAGCAGTGGGGATCTGTGCTTTCCCAGAGACGCAACGTCTCATGGCGCTCGGCCGCGGCAGAGCCTCTTGCCGAAAAGGCAAACGTCCGGCTCCTTCTCCCACAAGGAAGGGCCAAGCCCTGAAAGCTCTTGCTGCTCTTCACGGTGCCTTGGTGCCCTATCTACAGGCACAACAGCGGTGGGGATCTGTGCTTTCCCAGAGACGCAACAGCTCATGGCGCTCGGCCGTGGCAGAGCCTCTTGCCGAAAAGGCAAACGTCCGGCTCCTTCTCCCACAAGGAAGGGCCCAGCCCTGAAAGCTCTTGCTGCTCTTCACGGTGCCTTGGCGCCCTATATACAGGCACAGCAGCACTGGTGATCTGTGCTTTCCCAGAGACGCAACATCTCATGGCGCTCGGCCGCGGCAGAGCCTCTTGCCGAAAAGGCAAACGTCCGGCTCCTTCTCCCACAAGGAAGGGCCCAGCCCTGAAAGCTCTTGCTGCTCTTCACGGTGCCTTGGCGCCCTATCTACAGGCATAACAGCAGTGGGGATCTGTGCTTTCCCAGAGACGCAACATCTCATGGCGCTCGGCCGCGGCAGAGACTCTTGCCGAAAAGGCAAACGTCCGGCTCCTTCTCCCACAAGGAAGGGCCCAGCCCTGAAAGATGTTACTGCGCTTCACGGTGCCTTGGCGCCCTATCTACAGGCACAACAGCAGTGGGCATCTGTGCTTTCCCAGAGACGCAACATCTCATGGCGCTCAGCCGCGGCAGAGACTCTTGCCCAAAAGGCAAACGTCCGGCTCCTTCTCCCACAAGGAAGGGCCCAGCCCTGAAAGCTCTTGCTGCTCTTCACTGTGCCTTGGCGCCCTATCTACAGGCACAACAGCAGTGGGCATCTGTGCTTTCCCAGAGACGCAACGTCTCATGGCGCTCGGCCGCGGCATAGCCTCTTGCCGAAAAGGCAAACGTCCGGCTCCTTCTCCCACAAGGAAGGGCCCAGCCCTGAAAGCTCTTGCTGCTCTTCACGGTGCCTTGGCGCCCTATATACAGGCACAGCAGCACTGGGGATCTGTGCTTTCCCAGAGACGCAACATCTCATGGCGCTCGGCCGCGGCAGAGCCTCTTGCCGAAAAGGCAAACGTCCGGCTCCTTCTCCCACAAGGAAGGGCCCAGCCCTGAAAGCTCTTGCTGCTCTTCACGGTGCCTTGGCGCCCTATCTACAGGCACAACAGCAGTGGGCATCTGTGCTTTCCCAGAGACGCAACATCTCATGGCGATCGGCCGCAGCAGAGCCTCTTACCTAAAAGGCAAACGTCCGGCTCCTTCTCCCACAAGGAAGGGCCCAGCCCTGAAAGATGTTACTGCGCTTCACGGTGCCTTGGCGCCCTATCTACAGGCACAAGAGCAGTGGGCATCTGTGCTTTCCCAGAGACGCAACGTCTCATGGCGCTCGGTCGCGGCAGAGCCTGTTGCCGAAAAGGCAAACGTCCGGCTCCTTCTCCCACAAGGAAGGGCCCAGCCCTGAAAGCTCTTGCTGCTCTTCACGGTGCCTTGGCGCCCTATCTACAGGCACAACAGCAGTGGGGATCTGTGCTTTCCCAGAGACGCAACATCTCATGGCTCTCGGCCGCGGCAGAGCCTCTTGCCGAAAAGGCAAACGTCCGGCTCCTTCTCCCACAAGGAAGGGCGCAGCCCTAAAAGATGTTACTGCGCTTCACGGTGCCTTGGCGCCCTATCTACAGGCACAAGAGCAGTGGGCATCTGTGCTTTCCCAGAGACGCAACATCTCATGGCGCTCGGCCGCGGCAGAGCCTCTTACCTAAAAGGCAAACGTCCGGATCCTTCTCCCACAAGGAAGGGCCCAGCCCTGAAAGCTCTTTCTGCTCTTCACGGTGCCTTGGCGCCCTATCTACAGGCACAACAGCAGTGGGCATCTGTGCTATCCCAGAGACGCAACGTCTCATGGCGCTCGGCCGCGGCAAAGCCTCTTGCCGAAAAGGCAAACGTCCGGCTCCTTCTCCCACAAGGAAGGGCCCAGCCCTGAAAGCTCTTGCTGCTCTTCACGGTGCCTTGGCGCCCTATCTACAGGCACAACAGCATTGGGGATATGTGCTTTCCCAGAGACGCAACAGCTCATGGCGCTCGGCCGCGGCAGAGCCTGTTGCCGAAAAGGCAAACGTCCGGCTCCTTCTCCCACAAGGAAGGGCCCAGCCCTGAAAGCTCTTGCTGCTCTTCACGGTGCCTTGGCACCCTATCTACAGGCAGAACAGCATTGGGGACCTGTGCTTTCCCAGAGACGCAACGTCTCATGGCGCTCGGCCGCGGCAGAGCCTGTTGCCGAAAAGGCAAACGTCCGGCTCCTTCTCCCACAAGGAAGGGCCCAGCCCTGAAAGCTCTTGCTGCTCTTCACGGTGCCTTGGCGCCCTATCTACAGGCACAACAGCAGTGGGGATCTGTTCTTTCCCAGAGACGCAACATCTCATGGCTCTCGGCCGCGGCAGAGCCTCTTGCCGAAAAAGCAAACGTCCGGCTCCTTCTCCCACAAGGAAGGGCCCAGCCCTGAAAGCTCTTGCTGCTCTTCACGGTGCCTTGGCGCCCTATCTACAGGTACAACAGCAGTGGGGATCTGTGCTTTCCCAGAGACGCAACATCTCATGGCGCTCGGCCGCGGCAGAGCCTCTTACCTAAAAGGCAAACGTCCGGCTCCTTCTCCCACAAGGAAGGGCCCAGCCCTGAAAGCTCTTTCTGCTCTTCACGGTGCCTTGGCGCCCTATCTACAGGCACAACAGCAGTGGGCATCTGTGCTATCCCAGAGACGCAACATCTCATGGCGCTCGGCCGCGGCAAAGCCTCTTGCCGAAAAGGCAAACGTCCGGCTCCTTCTCCCACAAGGAAGGGCCCAGCCCTGAAAGCTCTTGCTGCTCTTCACGGTGCCTTGGCGCCCTATCTACAGGCACAACAGCATTGGGGATATGTGCTTTCCCAGAGACGCAACAGCTCATGGCGCTCGGCCGCGGCAGAGCCTGTTGCCGAAAAGGCAAACGTCCGGCTCCTTCTCCCACAAGGAAGGGCCCAGCCCTGAAAGCTCTTGCTGCTCTTCACGGTGCCTTGGCGCCCTATCTACAGGCACAACAGCAGTGGGCATCTGTGCTTTCCCAGAGACGCAACAGCTCATGGCGCTCGGCCGCGGCAGAGCCTGTTGCCGAAAAGGCAAACGTCCGGCTCCTTCTCCCACAAGGAAGGGCCCAGCCCTGAAAGCTCTTGCTGCTCTTCACGGTGCCATGGCGCCCTATCTACAGGCACAACAGCAGTGGGGATCTGTGCTTTCCCAGAGACGCAAAATCTCATGGCGCTCGGGCGCGGCAGAGCCTCTTGCCAAAATGGCAAACGTCCGGCTCCTTCTCCCACAAGGAAGGGCCCAGCCCTGAAAGCTCTTGCTGCTCTTCACGGTGCCTTGGCGACCTATCTACAGGCACAACAGCAGTGGGCATCTGTGCTTTCCCTGAGACGCAACATCTCATGGCGGTCGGCCGCGGCAGAGCCTCTTGCCGAAAACGCAAACGTCTGGCTCCTTCTCCCACGAGGAAGGGCCCAGCCCTGAAAGCTCTTGCTGCTCTTCACGGTGCCTTGGCGCCCAATCTACAGGCACAAATCAGTGGGGATCTGTGCTTTTCCGGAGACGCAACATCTCATGGCGCTCGGCCGCGGCAAGCCTCTTGCCGAAAAAGCAAACGTCCGGCTCCTTCTCCCACAAGGAAGGGCGCAGCCCTGAAAGCTCTTGCTGCTCTTCACGGTGCCTTGGCGCCCTATCTACAGGCACAACAGCAGTGGGGATCTGTGCTTTCCCAGAGATGCAACATCTCATGGCGCTCGGCCGCGGTAGAGACTCTTGCCGAAAAAGCAAACGTCCGGCTCCTTCTCCCACAAGGAAGGGCCCAGCCCTGAAAGCTCTTGCTGCTCTTCACGGTGCCTTGGCGCCCTATCTACAGGCACAACAGCAGTGGGGATCTGTGCTTTCCCAGAGACGCAACATCTCATGGCGCTCGGCCGCGGGAGAGCATCTTGCCGAAAAGGCAAACGTCCGGCTCCTTCTCCCACAAGGAAGGGCCCAGCCCTGAAAGCTCTTGCTGCTCTTCATGGTGCCCTGGCGCCCTATCTACAGGCACAACAGCAGTGGGGATCTGTGCTTTCCCAGAGATGCAACGTCTCATGGAGCTCGGCCGCGGCAGAGCCTCTTGCCGAAAAGGCAAACGTCCGGCTCCTTCTCCCACAAGGAAAGGCCCAGCCCTGAAAGCTCTTGCTGCTCTTCACGGTGCCTTGGCGCCCTATCTACAGGCACAACAGCAGTGGGGATCTGTGCTTTCCCAGAGACGCAACGTCTCATGGCGCTCTGCCGCGGCAGAGCCTCTTGCCGAAAAGGCAAACGTCCGGCTCCTTCTCCCACAAGGAAGGGCCAAGCCCTGAAAGCTCTTGCTGCTCTTCACGGTGCCTTGGTGCCCTATCTACAGGCACAACAGCGGTGGGGATCTGTGCTTTCCCAGAGACGCAACAGCTCATGGCGCTCGGCCGTGGCAGAGCCTCTTGCCGAAAAGGCAAACGTCCGACTCCTTCTCCCACAAGGAAGGGCCCAGCCCTGAAAGCTCTTGCTGCTCTTCACGGTGCCTTGGCGCCCTATATACACGCACAGCAGCACTGGGGATCTGTGCTTTCCCAGAGACGCAACATCTCATGGTGCTCGGCCGCGGCAGAGCCTCTTGCCGAAAAGGCAAACGTCCGGCTCCTTCTCCCACAAGGAAGGGCCCAGCCCTGAAAGCTGTTGCTGCTCTTCACGGTGCCTTGGCGCCCTATCTACAGGCACAACAGCACTGGGGATCTGTGCTTTCCCAGAGACGCAACATCTCATGGCGCTCGGCCGCGGCAGAGCCTCTTGCCGAAAAGGCAAACGTCCGGCTCCTTCTCCCACAAGGAAGGGCCCAGCCCTGAAAGCTGTTGCTGCTCTTCACGGTGCCTTGGCGCCCTATCTACAGGCACAGCAGCACTGGGGATCTGTGCTTTCCCAGAGACGCAACATCTCATGGTGCTCGGCCGCGGCAGAGCCTCTTGCCGAAAAGGCAAACGTCCGGCTCCTTCTCCCACAAGGAAGGGCCCAGCCCTGAAAGCTCTTGCTGCTCTTCACGGTGCCTTGGCGCCCTATATACAGGCACAGCAGCACTGGGGATCTGTGCTTTCCCAGAGACGCAACATCTCATGGCTCTCGGCCGCGGCAGAGCCTCTTGCCGAAAAGGCAAACGTCCGGCTCCTTCTCCCACAAGGAAGGGCCCAGCCCTGAAAGCTCTTGCTGCTCTTCACGGTGCCTTGGCGCCCTATATACAGGCACAGCAGCACTGGTGATCTGTGCTTTCCCAGAGACGCAACATCTCATGGCGCTCGGCCGCGGCAGAGCCTCTTGCCGAAAAGGCAAACGTCCGGCTCCTTCTCCCACAAGGAAGGGCCCAGCCCTGAAAGCTCTTGCTGCTCTTCACGGTGCCTTGGCGCCCTATCTACAGGCACAACAGCACTGGGGATCTGTGCTTTCCCAGAGACGCAACATCTCATGGCGCTCGGCCGCGGCAGAACCTCTTGCCAAAAATGCAAAAGTCCGGCTCCTTCTCCCACAAGGAAGGGCCCAGCCCTGAAAGCTCTTGCTGCTCTTCACGGTGCCTTGGCGCCCTATCTACAGGCACAACAGCAGTGGGGATCTGTGCTTTCCCAGAGACGCAACATCTCATGGCGCTCGGCCGCGGCAGAGCCTCTTACCTAAAAGGCAAACGTCCGGCTCCTTCTCCCACAAGGAAGGGCCCAGCCCTGAAAGCTCTTGCTGCTCTTCACGGTGCCTTGGCGCCCTATATACAGGCACAGCAGCACTGGTGATCTGTGCTTTCCCAGAGACGCAACATCTCATGGCGCTCGGCCGCGGCAGAGCCTCTTGCCGAAAAGGCAAACGTCCGGCTCCTTCTCCCACAAGGAAGGGCCCAGCCCTGAAAGCTCTTGCTGCTCTTCACGGTGCCTTGGCGCCCTATCTACAGGCATAACAGCAGTGGGGATCTGTGCTTTCCCAGAGACGCAACATCTCATGGCGCTCGGCCGCGGCAGAGACTCTTGCCGAAAAGGCAAACGTCCGGCTCCTTCTCCCACAAGGAAGGGCCCAGCCCTGAAAGATGTTACTGCGCTTCACGGTGCCTTGGCGCCCTATCTACAGGCACAACAGCAGTGGGCATCTGTGCTTTCCCAGAGACGCAACATCTCATGGCGCTCAGCCGCGGCAGAGACTCTTGCCCAAAAGGCAAACGTCCGGCTCCTTCTCCCACAAGGAAGGGCCCAGCCCTGAAAGCTCTTGCTGCTCTTCACTGTGCCTTGGCGCCCTATCTACAGGCACAACAGCAGTGGGCATCTGTGCTTTCCCAGAGACGCAACATCTCATGGCGCTCGGCCGTGGCAGAGCCTCTTGCCGAAAAGGCAAACGTCCGGCTCCTTCTCCCACAAGGAAGGGCCCAGCCCTGAAAGCTCTTGCTGCGCTTCACGGTGCCTTGGCGCCCTATCTACAGGCACAAGAGCAGTGGGCATCTGTGCTTTCCCAGAGACGCAACGTCTCATGGCGCTCGGTCGCGGCAGAGCCTGTTGCCGAAAAGGCAAACGTCCGGCTCCTTCTCCCACAAGGAAGGGCCCAGCCCTGAAAGCTCTTGCTGCTCTTCACGGTGCCTTGGCGCCCTATCTACAGGCACAACAGCAGTGGGGATCTGTGCTTTCCCAGAGACGCAACATCTCATGGCGCTCGGCCGCGGCAGAGCCTCTTGCCGAAAAGGCAAACGTCCGGCTCCTTCTCCCACAAGGAAGGGCGCAGCCCTAAAAGATGTTACTGCGCTTCACGGTGCCTTGGCGCCCTATCTACAGGCACAAGAGCAGTGGGCATCTGTGCTTTCCCAGAGACGCAACGTCTCATGGCGCTCGGTCGCGGCAGAGCCTCTTACCTAAAAGGCAAACGTCCGGCTCCTTCTCCCACAAGGAAGGGCCCAGCCCTGAAAGCTCTTGCTGCTCTTCACGGTGCCTTGGCGCCCTATCTACAGGCACAACAGCACTGGGGATCTGTGCTTTCCCAGAGACGCAACATCTCATGGCGCTCGGCCGCGGCAGAACCTCTTGCAAAAAATGCAAATGTCCGGCCCTTCTCCCACAAGGAAGGGCCCAGCCCTGAAAGCTCTTGCTGCTCTTCACGGTGCCTTGGCGCCCTATCTACAGGCACAACAGCAGTGGGGATCTGTTCTTTCCCAGAGACGCAACATCTCATGGCTCTCGGCCGCGGCAGAGCCTCTTGCCGAAAAAGCAAACGTCCGGCTCCTTCTCCCACAAGGAAGGGCCCAGCCCTGAAAGCTCTTGCTGCTCTTCACGGTGCCTTGGCGCCCTATCTACAGGTACAACAGCAGTGGGGATCTGTGCTTTCCCAGAGACGCAACATCTCATGGCGCTCGGCCGCGGCAGAGCCTCTTACCTAAAAGGCAAACGTCCGTCTCCTTCTCCCACAAGGAAGGGCCCAGCCCTGAAAGCTGTTGCTGCTCTTCATGGTGCCTTGGCGCCCTATCTACAGGCACAACAGCACTGGGGATCTGTGCTTTCCCAGAGACGCAACATCTCATGGCGCTCGGCCGCGGCAGAACCTGTTGCCGAAAAGGCAAACGTCCGGCTCCTTCTCCCACGAGGAAGGGCCCAGCCCTGAAAGCTCTTGCTGCTCTTCACGGTGCCTTGGCGCCCTATCTACAGGTACAACAGCAGTGGGGATCTGTGCTTTCCAAGAGACGCAACATCTCATGGCGCTCGGCCGCGGCAGAGCCTCTTACCTAAAAGGCAAACGTCCGGCTCCTTCTCCCACAAGGAAGGGCCCAGCCCTGAAAGCTCTTTCTGCTCTTCACGGTGCCTTGGCGCCCTATCTACAGGCACAACAGCAGTGGGCATCTGTGCTATCCCAGAGACGCAACGTCTCATGGCGCTCGGCCGCGGCAAAGCCTCTTGCCGAAAAGGCAAACGTCCGGCTCCTTCTCCCACAAGGAAGGGCCCAGCCCTGAAAGCTCTTGCTGCTCTTCACGGTGCCTTGGCGCCCTATCTACAGGCACAACAGCAGTGGGCATCTGTGCTTTCCCAGAGACGCAACAGCTCATGGCGCTCGGCCGCGGCAGAGCCTGTTGCCGAAAAGGCAAACGTCCGGCTCCTTCTCCCACAAGGAAGGGCCCAGCCCTGAAAGCTCTTGCTGCTCTTCACGGTGCCTTGGCACCCTATCTACAGGCAGAACAGCACTGGGGACCTGTGCTTTCCCAGAGACGCAACGTCTCATGGCGCTCGGCCGCGGCAGAGCCTGTTGCCGAAAAGGCAAACGTCCGGCTCCTTCTCCCACAAGGAAGGGCCCAGCCCTGAAAGCTCTTGCTGCTCTTCACGGTGCCTTGGCGCCCTATCTACAGGCACAACAGCACTGGGGATCTGTGCTTTCCCAGAGACGCAACATCTCATGGCGCTCGGCCGCGGCAGAGCCTCTTGCCAAAAATGCAAAAGTCCGGCTCCTTCTCCCACAAGGAAGGGCCCAGCCCTGAAAGCTCTTGCTGCTCTTCACCTACCCTTGGCGCCCTATCTACAGGCACAACAGCACTGGGGATCTGTGCTTTCCCAGAGACGCAACATCTCATGGCGCTCGGCCGCGGCAGAGCCTCTTGCCGAAAAGGCAAACGTCCGGCTCCTTCTCCCACAAGGAAGGGCCCAGCCCTGAAAGCTCTTGCTGCTCTTCACGGTGCCTTGGCGCCCTATATACAGGCACAGCAGCACTGGTGATCTGTGCTTTCCCAGAGACGCAACATCTCATGGCGCTCGGCCGCGGCAGAGCCTCTTGCCGAAAAGGCAAACGTCCGGCTCCTTCTCCCACAAGGAAGGGCCCAGCCCTGAAAGCTCTTGCTGCTCTTCACGGTGCCTTGGCGCCCTATCTACAGGCATAACAGCAGTGGGGATCTGTGCTTTCCCAGAGACGCAACATCTCATGGCGCTCGGCCGCGGCAGAGACTCTTGCCGAAAAGGCAAACGTCCGGCTCCTTCTCCCACAAGGAAGGGCCCAGCCCTGAAAGATGTTACTGCGCTTCACGGTGCCTTGGCACCCTATCTACAGGCACAACAGCAGTGGGCATCTGTGCTTTCCCAGAGACGCAACATCTCATGGCGCTCGGCCGCGGCAGAGACTCTTGCCGAAAAGGCAAACGTCCGGCTCCTTCTCCCACAAGGAAGGGCCCAGCCCTGAAAGCTCTTGCTGCTCTTCACTGTGCCTTGGCGCCCTATGTACAGGCACAACAGCAGTGGGCATCTGTGCTTTCCCAGAGACGCAACAGCTCATGGCGCTCGGCCGCGGCAGAGCCCCTTGCCGAAAAGGCAAACGTCCGGCTCCTTCTCCCACAAGGAAGGGCCCAGCCCTGAAAGCTCTTGCTGCTCTTCACGGTGCCATGGCGCCCTATCTACAGGCACAACAGCAGTGGGGATCTGTGCTTTCCCAGAGACGCAACATCTCATGGCGCTCGGGCGCGGCAGAGCCTCTTGCCAAAATGGCAAACGTCCGGCTCCTTCTCCCACAAGGAAGGGCCCAGCCCTGAAAGCTCTTGCTGCTCTTCACGGTGCCTTGGCGACCTATCTACAGGCACAACAGCAGTGGGGATCTGTGCTTTCCCTGAGACGCAACATCTCATGGCGGTCGGCCGCGGCAGAGCCTCTTGCCGAAAAGGCAAACGTCCGGCTCCTTCTCCCACGAGGAAGGGCCCAGCCCTGAAAGCTCTTGCTGCTCTTCACGGTGCCTTGGCGCCCAATCTACAGGCACAAATCAGTGGGGATCTGTGCTTTTCCGGAGACGCAACATCTCATGGCGCTCGGCCGCGGCAAGCCTCTTGCCGAAAAAGCAAACGTCCGGCTCCTTCTCCCACAAGGAAGGGCGCAGCCCTGAAAGCTCTTGCTGCTCTTCACGGTGCCTTGGCGCCCTATCTACAGGCACAACAGCAGTGGGGATCTGTGCTTTCCCAGAGATGCAACATTTCATGGCGCTCGGCCGCGGTAGAGACTCTTGCCGAAAAAGCAAACGTCCGGCTCCTTCTCCCACAAGGAAGGGCCCAGCCCTGAAAGCTCTTGCTGCTCTTCACGGTGCCTTGGCGCCCTATCTACAGGCACAACAGCAGTGGGGATCTGTGCTTTCCCAGAGATGCAACATCTCATGGCGCTCGGCCGCGGGAGAGCCTCTTGCCGAAAAGGCAAACGTCCGGCTCCTTCTCCCACAAGGAAGGGCCCAGCCCTGAAAGCTCTTGCTGCTCTTCATGGTGCCTTGGCGCCCTATCTACAGGCAAAACAGCAGTGGGGATCTGTGCTTTCCCAGAGATGCAACGTCTCATGGAGCTCGGCCGCGGCAGAGCCTCTTGCCGAAAAGGCAAACGTCCGGCTCCTTCTCCCACAAGGAAGGGCCCAGCCCTGAAAGCTCTTGCTGCTCTTCACGGTGCCTTGGCGCCCTATCTACAGGCACAACAGCAGTGGGGATCTGTGCTTTCCCAGAGACGCAACGTCTCATGGCGCTCGGCCGCGGCAGAGCCTGTTGCCGAAAAGGCAAACGTCCGGCTCCTTCTCCCACAAGGAAGGGCCCAGCCCTGAAAGCTCTTGCTGCTCTTCACGGTGCCTTGGTGCCCTATCTACAGGCACAACAGCGGTGGGGATCTGTGCTTTCCCAGAGACGCAACAGCTCATGGCGCTCGGCCGTGGCAGAGCCTCTTGCCGAAAAGGCAAACGTCCGGCTCCTTCTCCCACAAGGAAGGGCCCAGCCCTGAAAGCTCTTGCTGCTCTTCACGGTGCCTTGGCGCCCTATCTACAGGCACAGCAGCACTGGGGATCTGTGCTTTCCCAGAGACGCAACATCTCATGGTGCTCGGCCGCGGCAGAGCCTCTTGCCGAAAAGGCAAACGTCCGGCTCCTTCTCCCACAAGGAAGGGCCCAGCCCTGAAAGCTGTTGCTGCTATTCACGGTGCCTTGGCGCCCTATCTACAGGCACAACAGCAGTGGGCATCTGTGCTTTCCCAGAGACGCAACATCTCATGGCGCTCGGCCGCGGCAGAGCCCCTTGCCGAAAAGGCAAACGTCCGGCTCCTTCTCCCACAAGGAAGGGCCCAGCCCTGAAAGCTCTTGCTGCTCTTCACGGTGCCTTGGCGCCCTATATACAGGCACAGCAGCAGTGGGGATCTGTGCTTTCCCAGAGACGCAACATCTCATGGCGCTCGGCCGCGGCAGAGCCTCTTGCCGAAAAGGCAAACGTCCGGCTCCTTCTCCCACAAGGAAGGGCCCAGCCCTGAAAGCTCTTGCTGCTCTTCACGGTGCCTTGGCGCCCTATCTACAGGCACAACAGCAGTGGGCATCTGTGCTTTCCCAGAGACGCAACATCTCATGGCGATCGGCCGCGGCAGAGCCTCTTACCTAAAAGGCAAACGTCCGGCTCCTTCTCCCAAAAGGAAGGGCCCAGCCCTGAAAGATGTTACTGCGCTTCACGGTGCCTTGGCGCCCTATCTACAGGCACAAGAGCAGTGGGCATCTGTGCTTTCCCAGAGACGCAACGTCTCATGGCGCTCGGTCGCGGCAGAGCCTGTTGCCGAAAAGGCAAACGTCCGGCTCCTTCTCCCACAAGGAAGGGCCCAGCCCTGAAAGCTCTTGCTGCTCTTCACGGTGCCTTGGCGCCCTATCTACAGGCACAACAGCAGTGGGGATCTGTGCTTTCCCAGAGACGCAACATCTCATGGCGCTCGGCCGCGGCAGAGCCTCTTGCCGAAAAGGCAAACGTCCGGCTCCTTCTCCCACAAGGAAGGGCGCAGCCCTGAAAGATGTTACTGCACTTCACGGTGCCTTGGCGCCCTATCTACAGGCACAAGAGCAGTGGGCATCTGTGCTTTCCCAGAGACGCAACGTCTCATGGCGCTCGGTCGCGGCAGAGCCTGTTGCCGAAAAGGCAAACGTCCGGCTCCTTCTCCCACAAGGAAGGGCCCAGCCCTGAAAGCTCTTGCTGCTCTTCACGGTGCCTTGGCGCCCTATCTACAGGCACAACAGCAGTGGGGATCTGTGCTTTCCCAGAGACGCAACATCTCATGGCGCTCGGCCGCGGCAGAGCCTCTTGCAAAAAATGCAAATGTCCGGCCCTTCTCCCACAAGGAAGGGCCCAGCCCTGAAAGCTCTTGCTGCTCTTCACGGTGCCTTGGCGCCCTATCTACAGGCACAACAGCAGTGGGCATCTGTGCTTTCCCAGAGACGCAACATCTCATGGCGATCGGCCGCGGCAGAGCCTCTTACCTAAAAGGCAAACGTCCGGCTCCTTCTCCCAAAAGGAAGGGCCCAGCCCTGAAAGATGTTACTGCGCTTCACGGTGCCTTGGCGCCCTATCTACAGGCACAAGAGCAGTGGGCATCTGTGCTTTCCCAGAGACGCAACGTCTCATGGCGCTCGGTCGCGGCAGAGCCTGTTGCCGAAAAGGCAAACGTCCGGCTCCTTCTCCCACAAGGAAGGGCCCAGCCCTGAAAGCTCTTGCTGCTCTTCACGGTGCCTTGGCGCCCTATCTACAGGCACAACAGCAGTGGGGATCTGTGCTTTCCCAGAGACGCAACATCTCATGGCGCTCGGCCGCGGCAGAGCCTCTTGCCGAAAAGGCAAACGTCCGGCTCCTTCTCCCACAAGGAAGGGCGCAGCCCTGAAAGATGTTACTGCACTTCACGGTGCCTTGGCGCCCTATCTACAGGCACAAGAGCAGTGGGCATCTGTGCTTTCCCAGAGACGCAACGTCTCATGGCGCTCGGTCGCGGCAGAGCCTGTTGCCGAAAAGGCAAACGTCCGGCTCCTTCTCCCACAAGGAAGGGCCCAGCCCTGAAAGCTCTTGCTGCTCTTCACGGTGCCTTGGCGCCCTATCTACAGGCACAACAGCAGTGGGGATCTGTGCTTTCCCAGAGACGCAACATCTCATGGCGCTCGGCCGCGGCAGAGCCTCTTGCAAAAAATGCAAATGTCCGGCCCTTCTCCCACAAGGAAGGGCCCAGCCCTGAAAGCTCTTGCTGCTCTTCACGGTGCCTTGGCGCCCTATATACAGGCACAACAGCAGTGGGCATCTGTGCTTTCCCAGAGACGCAACATCTCATGGCGCTCGGCCGCGGCAGAACCTGTTGCCGAAAAGGCAAACGTCCGGCTCCTTCTCCCACAAGGAAGGGCCCAGCCCTGAAAGCTCTTGCTGCTCTTCACGGTGCCTTGGCGCCCTATCTACAGGTACAACAGCAGTGGGGATCTGTGCTTTCCCAGAGACGCAACATCTCATGGCGCTCGGCCGCGGCAGAGCCTCTTACCTAAAAGGCAAACGTCCGGCTCCTTCTCCCACAAGGAAGGGCCCAGCCCTGAAAGCTCTTGCTGCTCTTCACGGTGCCTTGGCGCCCTATCTACAGGCACAACAGCAGTGGGCATCTGTGCTTTCCCAGAGACGCAACGTCTCATGGCGCTCGGCCGCGGCAAAGCCTCTTGCCGAAAAGGCAAACGTCCGGCTCCTTCTCCCACAAGGAAGGGCCCAGCCCTGAAAGCTCTTGCTGCTCTTCACGGTGCCTTGGCGCCCTATCTACAGGCACAACAGCATTGGGGATATGTGCTTTCCCAGAGACGCTACAGCTCATGGCGCTCGGCCGCGGCAGAGCCTGTTGCCGAAAAGGCAAACGTCCGGCTCCTTCTCCCACAAGGAAGGGCCCAGCCCTGAAAGCTCTTGCTGCTCTTCACGGTGCCTTGGCACCCTATCTACAGGCAGAACAGCACTGGGGACCTGTGCTTTCCCAGAGACGCAACGTCTCATGGCGCTCGGCCGCGGCAGAGCCTGTTGCCGAAAAGGCAAACGTCCGGCTCCTTCTCCCACAAGGAAGGGCCCAGCCCTGAAAGCTCTTGCTGCTCTTCACGGTGCCTTGGCGCCCTATCTACAGGCACAACAGCACTGGGGATCTGTGCTTTCCCAGAGACGCAACATCTCATGGCGCTCGGCCGCGGCAGAACCTCTTGCCAAAAATGCAAAAGTCCGGCTCCTTCTCCCACAAGGAAGGGCCCAGCCCTCAAAGCTCTTGCTGCTCTTCACGGTGCCTTGGCGCCCTATCTACAGGCACAACAGCAGTGGGGATCTGTGCTTTCCCAGAGACGCAACATCTCATGGCGCTCGGCCGCGGCAGAGCCTCTTACCTAAAAGGCAAACGCCCGGCTCCTTCTCCCACAAGGAAGGGCCCAGCCCTGAAAGCTCTTGCTGCTCTTCACGGTGCCTTGGCGCCCTATATACAGGCACAGCAGCACTGGTGATCTGTGCTTTCCCAGAGACGCAACATCTCATGGCGCTCGGCCGCGGCAGAGCCTCTTGCCGAAAAGGCAAACGTCCGGCTCCTTCTCCCACAAGGAAGGGCCAAGCCCTGAAAGCTCTTGCTGCTCTTCACGGTGCCTTGGCGCCCTATCTACAGGCATAACAGCAGTGGGGATCTGTGCTTTCCCAGAGACGCAACATCTCATGGCGCTCGGCCGCGGCAGAGACTCTTGCCGAAAAGGCAAACGTCCGGCTCCTTCTCCCACAAGGAAGGGCCCAGCCCTGAAAGATGTTACTGCGCTTCACGGTGCCTTGGCGCCCTATCTACAGGCACAACAGCAGTGGGCATCTGTGCTTTCCCAGAGACGCAACATCTCATGGCGCTCGGCCGCGGCAGAGACTCTTGCCGAAAAGGCAAACGTCCGGCTCCTTCTCCCACAAGGAAGGGCCCAGCCCTGAAAGCTCTTGCTGCTCTTCACGGTGCCTTGGCGCCCTATCTACAGGCACAACAGCAGTGGGCATCTGTGCTTTCCCAGAGACGCAACGTCTCATGGCGCTCGGCCGCGGCAAAGCCTCTTGCCGAAAAGGCAAACGTCCGGCTCCTTCTCCCACAAGGAAGGGCCCAGCCCTGAAAGCTCTTGCTGCTCTTCACGGTGCCTTGGTGCCCTATCTACAGGCACAACAGCAGTGGGGATAAGTGCTTTCCCAGAGACGCAACAGCTCATGGCGCTCGGCCGCGGCAGAGCCCCTTGCCGAAAAGGCAAACGTCCGGCTCCTTCTCCCACAAGGAAGGGCCCAGCCCTGAAAGCTCTTGCTGCTCTTCACGGTGCCATGGCGCCCTATCTACAGGCACAACAGCAGTGGGGATCTGTGCTTTCCCAGAGACGCAACATCTCATGGCGCTTGGGCGCGGCAGAGCCTCTTGCCAAAATGGCAAACGTCCGGCTCCTTCTCCCACAAGGAAGGGCCCAGCCCTGAAAGCTCTTGCTGCTCTTCACGGTGCCTTGGCGACCTATCTACAGGCACAACAGCAGTGGGGATCTGTGCTTTCCCTGAGACGCAACATCTCATGGCGGTCGGCCGCGGCAGAGCCTCTTGCCGAAAAGGCAAACGTCTGGCTCCTTCTCCCACGAGGAAGGGCCCAGCCCTGAAAGCTCTTGCTGCTCTTCACGGTGCCTTGGCGCCCAATCTACAGGCACAAATCAGTGGGGATCTGTGCTTTTCCGGAGACGCAACATCTCATGGCGCTCGGCCGCGGCAAGCCTCTTGCCGAAAAAGCAAACGTCCGGCTCCTTCTCCCACAAGGAAGGGCGCAGCCCTGAAAGCTCTTGCTGCTCTTCACGGTGCCTTGGCGCCCTATCTACAGGCACAACAGCAGTGGGGATCTGTGCTTTCCCAGAGACGCAACATCTCATGGCGCTCGGCCGCGGTAGAGACTCTTGCCGAAAAAGCAAACGTCCGGCTCCTTCTCCCACAAGGAAGGGCCCAGCCCTGAAAGCTCTTGCTGCTCTTCACGGTGCCTTGGTGCCCTATCTACAGGCACAACAGCAGTGGGGATAAGTGCTTTCCCAGAGACGCAACAGCTCATGGCGCTCGGCCGCGGCAG
Organism: Harpia harpyja; assembly: GCF_026419915.1. NCBI lineage: Eukaryota > Metazoa > Chordata > Aves > Accipitriformes > Accipitridae > Harpia > Harpia harpyja. The sequence continues at coordinate 54,774 of NW_026293143.1, read as the reverse complement.
AGCCCCTTGCCGAAAAGGCAAACATCCGGCTCCTTCTCCCACAAGGAAGGGCCCAGCCCTGAAAGCTCTTGCTGCTCTTCACGGTGCCATGGCGCCCTATCTACAGGCACAACAGCAGTGGGGATCTGTGCTTTCCCAGAGACGCAACATCTCATGGCGCTCGGGCGCGGCAGATCCTCTTGCCAAAATGGCAAACGTCCGGCTCCTTCTCCCACAAGGAAGGGCCCAGCCCTGAAAGCTCTTGCTGCTCTTCACGGTGCCTTGGCGACCTATCTACAGGCACAACAGCAGTGGGGATCTGTGCTTTCCCTGAGACGCAACATCTCATGGCGGTCGGCCGCGGCAGAGCCTCTTGCCGAAAAGGCAAACGTCTGGCTCCTTCTCCCACGAGGAAGGGCCCAGCCCTGAAAGCTCTTGCTGCTCTTCACGGTGCCTTGGCGCCCAATCTACAGGCACAAATCAGTGGGGATCTGTGCTTTTCCGGAGACGCAACATCTCATGGCGCTCGGCCGCGGCAAGCCTCTTGCCGAAAAAGCAAACGTCCGGCTCCTTCTCCCACAAGGAAGGGCCCAGCCCTGAAAGCTCTTGCTGCTCTTCACGGTGCCTTGGCGCCCTATATACAGGCACAACAGCAGTGGGCATCTGTGCTTTCCCAGAGATGCAACATCTCATGGCGCTCGGCCGCGGTAGAGACTCTTGCCGAAAAAGCAAACGTCCGGCTCCTTCTCCCACAAGGAAGGGCCCAGCCCTGAAAGCTCTTGCTGCTCTTCACGGTGCCTTGGCGCCCTATCTACAGGCACAACAGCAGTGGGGATCTGTGCTTTCCCAGAGACGCAACATCTCATGGCACTCGGCCGCGGGAGAGCCTCTTGCCGAAAAGTCAAACGTCCGGCTCCTTCTCCCACAAGGAAGGGCCCAGCCCTGAAAGCTCTTGCTGCTCTTCATGGTGCCTTGGCGCCCTATCTACAGGCACAACAGCAGTGGGGATCTGTGCTTTCCCAGAGATGCAACGTCTCATGGAGCTCGGCCGCGGCAGAGCCTCTTGCCGAAAAGGCAAACGTCCGGCTCCTTCTCCCACAAGGAAAGGCCCAGCCCTGAAAGCTCTTGCTGCTCTTCACGGTGCCTTGGCGCCCTATCTACAGGCACAACAGCAGTGGGGATCTGTGCTTTCCCAGAGACGCAACGTCTCATGGCGCTCGGCCGCGGCAGAGCCTCTTGCCGAAAAGGCAAACGTCCGGCTCCTTCTCCCACAAGGAAGGGCCCAGCCCTGAAAGCTCTTGCTGCTCTTCACGGTGCCTTGGTGCCCTATCTACAGGCACAACAGCAGTGGGGATCTGTGCTTTCCCAGAGACGCAACAGCTCATGGCGCTCGGCCGCGGCAGAGCCTCTTGCCGAAAAGGCAAACGTCCGGCTCCTTCTCCCACAAGGAAGGGCCCAGCCCTGAAAGCTCTTGCTGCTCTTCACGGTGCCTTGGCGCCCTATATACAGGCACAGCAGCACTGGGGATCTGTGCTTTCCCAGAGACGCAACATCTCATGGTGCTCGGCCGCGGCAGAGCCTCTTGCCGAAAAGGCAAACGTCCGGCTCCTTCTCCCACAAGGAAGGGCCCAGCCTTGAAAGCTGTTGCTGCTCTTCACGGTGCCTTGGCGCCCTATCTACAGGCACAACAGCAGTGGGCATCTGTGCTTTCCCAGAGACGCAACATCTCATGGCGCTCGGCCGCGGCAGATCCTCTTGCCGAAAAGGCAAACGTCCGGCTCCTTCTCCCACAAGGAAGGGCCCAGCCCTGAAAGATGTTACTGCGCTTCACGGTGCCTTGGCGCCCTATCTACAGGCACAACAGCAGTGGGCATCTGTGCTTTCCCAGAGACGCAACATCTCATGGCGCTCGGCCGCGGCAGAGACTCTTGCCGAAAAGGCAAACGTCCGGCTCCTTCTCCCACAAGGAAGGGCGCAGCCCTGAAAGCTCTTGCTGCTCTTCACGGTGCCTTGGCGCCCTATCTACAGGCACAACAGCAGTGGGGATCTGTGCTTTCCCAGAGACGCAACATCTCATGGCGGTCGGCCGCGGCAGAGCCTCTTGCCGAAAAGGCAAACGTCTGGCTCCTTCTCCCACGAGGAAGGGCCCAGCCCTGAAAGCTCTTGCTGCTCTTCACGGTGCCTTGGCGCCCAATCTACAGGCACAAATCAGTGGGGATCTGTGCTTTTCCGGAGACGCAACATCTCATGGCGCTCGGCCGCGGCAAGCCTCTTGCCGAAAAAGCAAACGTCCGGCTCCTTCTCCCACAAGGAAGGGCGCAGCCCTGAAAGCTCTTGCTGCTCTTCACGGTGCCTTGGCGCCCTATCTACAGGCACAACAGCAGTGGGCATCTGTGCTTTCCCAGAGACGCAACATCTCATGGCGCTCGGCCGCGGCAGATCCTCTTGCCGAAAAGGCAAACGTCCGGCTCCTTCTCCCACAAGGAAGGGCCCAGCCCTGAAAGATGTTACTGCGCTTCACGGTGCCTTGGCGCCCTATCTACAGGCACAACAGCAGTGGGCATCTGTGCTTTCCCAGAGACGCAACATCTCATGGCGCTCGGCCGCGGCAGAGACTCTTGCCGAAAAGGCAAACGTCCGGCTCCTTCTCCCACAAGGAAGGGCGCAGCCCTGAAAGCTCTTGCTGCTCTTCACGGTGCCTTGGCGCCCTATCTACAGGCACAACAGCAGTGGGGATCTGTGCTTTCCCAGAGACGCAACATCTCATGGCGGTCGGCCGCGGCAGAGCCTCTTGCCGAAAAGGCAAACGTCTGGCTCCTTCTCCCACGAGGAAGGGCCCAGCCCTGAAAGCTCTTGCTGCTCTTCACGGTGCCTTGGCGCCCAATCTACAGGCACAAATCAGTGGGGATCTGTGCTTTTCCGGAGACGCAACATCTCATGGCGCTCGGCCGCGGCAAGCCTCTTGCCGAAAAAGCAAACGTCCGGCTCCTTCTCCCACAAGGAAGGGCGCAGCCCTGAAAGCTCTTGCTGCTCTTCACGGTGCCTTGGCGCCCTATCTACAGGCACAACAGCAGTGGGGATCTGTGCTTTCCCAGAGATGCAACATCTCATGGCGCTCGGCCGCGGTAGAGACTCTTGCCGAAAAAGCAAACGTCCGGCTCCTTCTCCCACAAGGAAGGGCCCAGCCCTGAAAGCTCTTGCTGCTCTTCACGGTGCCTTGGCGCCCTATCTACAGGCACAACAGCAGTGGGGATCTGTGCTTTCCCAGAGACGCAACATCTCATGGCGCTCGGCCGCGGGAGAGCCTCTTGCCGAAAAGGCAAACGTCCGGCTCCTTCTCCCACAAGGAAGGGCCCAGCCCTGAAAGCTCTTGCTGCTCTTCATGGTGCCTTGGCGCCCTATCTACAGGCACAACAGCAGTGGGCATCTGTGCTTTCCCAGAGATGCAACGTCTCATGGCGCTCGGGCGCGGCAGATCCTCTTGCCAAAATGGCAAACGTCCGGCTCCTTCTCCCACAAGGAAGGGCCCAGCCCTGAAAGCTCTTGCTGCTCTTCACGGTGCCTTGGCACCCTATCTACAGGCACAACAGCAGTGGGGATCTGTGCTTTCCCTGAGACGCAACATCTCATGGCGGTCGGCCGCGGCAGAGCCTCTTGCGGAAAAGGCAAACGTCTGGCTCCTTCTCCCACGAGGAAGGGCCCAGCCCTGAAAGCTCTTGCTGCTCTTCACGGTGCCTTGGCGCCCAATCTACAGGCACAAATCAGTGGGGATCTGTGCTTTTCCGGAGACGCAACATCTCATGGCGCTCGGCCGCGGCAAGCCTCTTGCCGAAAAAGCAAACGTCCGGCTCCTTCTCCCACAAGGAAGGGCCCAGCCCTGAAAGCTCTTGCTGCTCTTCACGGTGCCTTGGCGCCCTATATACAGGCACAACAGCAGTGGGCATCTGTGCTTTCCCAGAGATGCAACATCTCATGGCGCTCGGCCGCGGTAGAGACTCTTGCCGAAAAAGCAAACGTCCGGCTCCTTCTCCCACAAGGAAGGGCCCAGCCCTGAAAGCTCTTGCTGCTCTTCACGGTGCCTTGGCGCCCTATCTACAGGCACAACAGCAGTGGGGATCTGTGCTTTCCCAGAGACGCAACATCTCATGGCACTCGGCCGCGGGAGAGCCTCTTGCCGAAAAGTCAAACGTCCGGCTCCTTCTCCCACAAGGAAGGGCCCAGCCCTGAAAGCTCTTGCTGCTCTTCATGGTGCCTTGGCGCCATATCTACAGGCAGAAAAGCACTGGGGATCTGTGCTTTCCCAGAGATGCAACGTCTCATGGAGCTCGGCCGCGGCAGAGCCTCTTGCCGAAAAGGCAAACGTCCGGCTCCTTCTCCCACAAGGAAAGGCCCAGCCCTGAAAGCTCTTGCTGCTCTTCACGGTGCCTTGGCGCCCTATCTACAGGCACAACAGCAGTGGGGATCTGTGCTTTCCCAGAGACGCAACGTCTCATGGCGCTCGGCCGCGGCAGAGCCTCTTGCCGAAAAGGCAAACGTCCGGCTCCTTCTCCCACAAGGAAGGGCCCAGCCCTGAAAGCTCTTGCTGCTCTTCACGGTGCCTTGGTGCCCTATCTACAGGCACAACAGCGGTGGGGATCTGTGCTTTCCCAGAGACGCAACAGCTCATGGCGCTCGGCCGCGGCAGAGCCTCTTGCCGAAAAGGCAAACGTCCGGCTCCTTCTCCCACAAGGAAGGGCCCAGCCCTGAAAGCTCTTGCTGCTCTTCACGGTGCCTTGGCGCCCTATATACAGGCACAGCAGCACTGGGGATCTGTGCTTTCCCAGAGACGCAACATCTCATGGTGCTCGGCCGCGGCAGAGCCTCTTGCCAAAAAGGCAAACGTCCGGCTCCTTCTCCCACAAGGAAGGGCCCAGCCCTGAAAGCTGTTGCTGCTCTTCACGGTGCCTTGGCGCCCTATCTACAGGCACAACAGCAGTGGGCATCTGTGCTTTCCCAGAGACGCAACATCTCATGGCGCTCGGCCGCGGCAGATCCTCTTGCCGAAAAGGCAAACGTCCGGCTCCTTCTCCCACAAGGAAGGGCCCAGCCCTGAAAGATGTTACTGCGCTTCACGGTGCCTTGGCGCCCTATCTACAGGCACAACAGCAGTGGGCATCTGTGCTTTCCCAGAGACGCAACATCTCATGGCGCTCGGCCGCGGCAGAGACTCTTGCCGAAAAGGCAAACGTCCGGCTCCTTCTCCCACAAGGAAGGGCGCAGCCCTGAAAGCTCTTGCTGCTCTTCACGGTGCCTTGGCGCCCTATCTACAGGCACAACAGCAGTGGGGATCTGTGCTTTCCCAGAGACGCAACATCTCATGGCGGTCGGCCGCGGCAGAGCCTCTTGCCGAAAAGGCAAACGTCTGGCTCCTTCTCCCACAAGGAAGGGCCCAGCCCTGAAAGCTCTTGCTGCTCTTCACGGTGCCTTGGCGCCCAATCTACAGGCACAAATCAGTGGGGATCTGTGCTTTTCCGGAGACGCAACATCTCATGGCGCTCGGCCGCGGCAAGCCTCTTGCCGAAAAAGCAAACGTCCGGCTCCTTCTCCCACAAGGAAGGGCGCAGCCCTGAAAGCTCTTGCTGCTCTTCACGGTGCCTTGGCGCCCTATCTACAGGCACAACAGCAGTGGGCATCTGTGCTTTCCCAGAGACGCAACATCTCATGGCGCTCGGCCGCGGCAGATCCTCTTGCCGAAAAGGCAAACGTCCGGCTCCTTCTCCCACAAGGAAGGGCCCAGCCCTGAAAGATGTTACTGCGCTTCACGGTGCCTTGGCGCCCTATCTACAGGCACAACAGCAGTGGGCATCTGTGCTTTCCCAGAGACGCAACATCTCATGGCGCTCGGCCGCGGCAGAGACTCTTGCCGAAAAGGCAAACGTCCGGCTCCTTCTCCCACAAGGAAGGGCGCAGCCCTGAAAGCTCTTGCTGCTCTTCACGGTGCCTTGGCGCCCTATCTACAGGCACAACAGCAGTGGGCATCTGTGCTTTCCCAGAGACGCAACATCTCATGGCGGTCGGCCGCGGCAGAGCCTCTTGCGGAAAAGGCAAACGTCTGGCTCCTTCTCCCACGAGGAAGGGCCCAGCCCTGAAAGCTCTTGCTGCTCTTCACGGTGCCTTGGCGCCCAATCTACAGGCACAAATCAGTGGGGATCTGTGCTTTTCCGGAGATGCAACGTCTCATGGCGCTCGGGCGCGGCAGATCCTCTTGCCAAAATGGCAAACGTCCGGCTCCTTCTCCCACAAGGAAGGGCGCAGCCCTGAAAGCTCTTGCTGCTCTTCACGGTGCCTTGGCGCCCTATCTACAGGCACAACAGCAGTGGGCATCTGTGCTTTCCCAGAGACGCAACATCTCATGGCGGTCGGCCGCGGCAGAGCCTCTTGCGGAAAAGGCAAACGTCTGGCTCCTTCTCCCACGAGGAAGGGCCCAGCCCTGAAAGCTCTTGCTGCTCTTCATGGTGCCTTGGCGCCCTATCTACAGGCACAACAGCAGTGGGCATCTGTGCTTTCCCAGAGATGCAACGTCTCATGGCGCTCGGGCGCGGCAGATCCTCTTGCCAAAATGGCAAACGTCCGGCTCCTTCTCCCACAAGGAAGGGCCCAGCCCTGAAAGCTCTTGCTGCTCTTCACGGTGCCTTGGCGACCTATCTACAGGCACAACAGCAGTGGGGATCTGTGCTTTCCCTGAGACGCAACATCTCATGGCGGTCGGCCGCGGCAGAGCCTCTTGCGGAAAAGGCAAACGTCTGGCTCCTTCTCCCACGAGGAAGGGCCCAGCCCTGAAAGCTCTTGCTGCTCTTCACGGTGCCTTGGCGCCCAATCTACAGGCACAAATCAGTGGGGATCTGTGCTTTTCCGGAGACGCAACATCTCATGGCGCTCGGCCGCGGCAAGCCTCTTGCCGAAAAAGCAAACGTCCGGCTCCTTCTCCCACAAGGAAGGGCCCAGCCCTGAAAGCTCTTGCTGCTCTTCACGGTGCCTTGGCGCCCTATATACAGGCACAACAGCAGTGGGCATCTGTGCTTTCCCAGAGATGCAACATCTCATGGCGCTCGGCCGCGGTAGAGACTCTTGCCGAAAAAGCAAACGTCCGGCTCCTTCTCCCACAAGGAAGGGCCCAGCCCTGAAAGCTCTTGCTGCTCTTCACGGTGCCTTGGCGCCCTATCTACAGGCACAACAGCAGTGGGGATCTGTGCTTTCCCAGAGACGCAACATCTCATGGCACTCGGCCGCGGGAGAGCCTCTTGCCGAAAAGTCAAACGTCCGGCTCCTTCTCCCACAAGGAAGGGCCCAGCCCTGAAAGCTCTTGCTGCTCTTCATGGTGCCTTGGCGCCATATCTACAGGCAGAAAAGCACTGGGGATCTGTGCTTTCCCAGAGATGCAACGTCTCATGGAGCTCGGCCGCGGCAGAGCCTCTTGCCGAAAAGGCAAACGTCCGGCTCCTTCTCCCACAAGGAAAGGCCCAGCCCTGAAAGCTCTTGCTGCTCTTCACGGTGCCTTGGCGCCCTATCTACAGGCACAACAGCAGTGGGGATCTGTGCTTTCCCAGAGACGCAACGTCTCATGGCGCTCGGCCGCGGCAGAGCCTCTTGCCGAAAAGGCAAACGTCCGGCTCCTTCTCCCACAAGGAAGGGCCCAGCCCTGAAACCTCTTGCTGCTCTTCACGGTGCCTTGGTGCCCTATCTACAGGCACAACAGCGGTGGGGATCTGTGCTTTCCCAGAGACGCAACAGCTCATGGCGCTCGGCCGCGGCAGAGCCTCTTGCCGAAAAGGCAAACGTCCGGCTCCTTCTCCCACAAGGAAGGGCCCAGCCCTGAAAGCTCTTGCTGCTCTTCACGGTGCCTTGGCGGCCTATATACAGGCACAGCAGCACTGGGGATCTGTGCTTTCCCAGAGACGCAACATCTCATGGTGCTCGGCCGCGGCAGAGCCTCTTGCCAAAAAGGCAAACGTCCGGCTCCTTCTCCCACAAGGAAGGGCCCAGCCCTGAAAGCTGTTGCTGCTCTTCACGGTGCCTTGGCGCCCTATCTACAGGCACAACAGCAGTGGGCATCTGTGCTTTCCCAGAGACGCAACATCTCATGGCGCTCGGCCGCGGCAGATCCTCTTGCCGAAAAGGCAAACGTCCGGCTCCTTCTCCCACAAGGAAGGGCCCAGCCCTGAAAGATGTTACTGCGCTTCACGGTGCCTTGGCGCCCTATCTACAGGCACAACAGCAGTGGGCATCTGTGCTTTCCCAGAGACGCAACATCTCATGGCGCTCGGCCGCGGCAGAGACTCTTGCCGAAAAGGCAAACGTCCGGCTCCTTCTCCCACAAGGAAGGGCGCAGCCCTGAAAGCTCTTGCTGCTCTTCACGGTGCCTTGGCGCCCTATCTACAGGCACAACAGCAGTGGGCATCTGTGCTTTCCCAGAGACGCAACATCTCATGGCGGTCGGCCGCGGCAGAGCCTCTTGCCGAAAAGGCAAACGTCTGGCTCCTTCTCCCACGAGGAAGGGCCCAGCCCTGAAAGCTCTTGCTGCTCTTCACGGTGCCTTGGCGCCCAATCTACAGGCACAAATCAGTGGGGATCTGTGCTTTTCCGGAGACGCAACATCTCATGGCGCTCGGCCGCGGCAAGCCTCTTGCCGAAAAAGCAAACGTCCGGCTCCTTCTCCCACAAGGAAGGGCGCAGCCCTGAAAGCTCTTGCTGCTCTTCACGGTGCCTTGGCGCCCTATCTACAGGCACAACAGCAGTGGGGATCTGTGCTTTCCCAGAGATGCAACATCTCATGGCGCTCGGCCGCGGTAGAGACTCTTGCCGAAAAAGCAAACGTCCGGCTCCTTCTCCCACAAGGAAGGGCCCAGCCCTGAAAGCTCTTGCTGCTCTTCACGGTGCCTTGGCGCCCTATCTACAGGCACAACAGCAGTGGGGATCTGTGCTTTCCCAGAGACGCAACATCTCATGGCGCTCGGCCGCGGGAGAGCCTCTTGCCGAAAAGGCAAACGTCCGGCTCCTTCTCCCACAAGGAAGGGCCCAGCCCTGAAAGCTCTTGCTGCTCTTCATGGTGCCTTGGCGCCCTATCTACAGGCACAACAGCAGTGGGCATCTGTGCTTTCCCAGAGACGCAACGTCTCATGGCGCTCGGCCGCGGCAGAGCCTCTTGCCGAAAAGGCAAACGTCCGGCTCCTTCTCCCACAAGGAAGGGCCCAGCCCTGAAAGCTCTTGCTGCTCTTCACGGTGCCTTGGCGCCCTATATACAGGCACAGCAGCACTGGGGATCTGTGCTTTCCCAGAGACGCAACATCTCATGGTGCTCGGCCGCGGCAGATCCTCTTGCCGAAAAGGCAAACGTCCGGCTCCTTCTCCCACAAGGAAGGGCCCAGCCCTGAAAGATGTTACTGCGCTTCACGGTGCCTTGGCGCCCTATCTACAGGCACAAGAGCAGTGGGCATCTGTGCTTTCCCAGAGACGCAACATCTCATGGCGCTCGGCCGCGGCAGAGACTCTTGCCGAAAAGGCAAACGTCCGGCTCCTTCTCCCACAAGGAAGGGCCCAGCCCTGAAAGCTCTTGCTGCTCTTCACGGAGCCTTGGCGCCCTATCTACAGGCACAACAGCAGTGGGGATCTGTGCGTTCCCAGAGACGCAACATCTCATGGCGCTCGGCCTCGCAAGCCTCTTGCCGAAAAAGCAAACGTCCGGCTCCTTCTCCCACAAGGAAGGGCCCAGCCCTGAAAGCTCTTGCTGCTCTTCACGGTGCCTTGGCGCCCTATCTACAGGTACAACAGCAGTGGGGATCTGTGCTTTTCCAGAGACGCAACATCTCATGGCGCTCGGCCGCGGCAGAGCCTCTTACCTAAAAGGCAAACATCCGGCTCCTTCTCCCACAAGGAAGGGCCCAGCCCTGAAAGCTGTTGTTGCTCTTCACGGTGCCTTGGCGCCCTATCTTCAGGCACAACAGCAGTGGGCATCTGTGCTTTCCCAGAGACGCAACATCTCATGGCGCTCGGCCGCGGCAAGCCTCTTGCCGAAAAAGCAAACGTCCGGCTCCTTCTCCCACAAGGAAGGGCCCAGCCCTGAAAGCTCTTGCTGCTCTTCACGGTGCCTTGGCGCCCTATCTACAGGCACAACAGCAGTGGGGATCTGTGCTTTCCCAGAGACGCAACGTCTCATGGCGCTCGGCCGCGGCAGAGCCTGTTGCCGAAAAGGCAAACGTCCGGCTCCTTCTCCCACAAGGAAGGGCCCAGCCCTGAAAGCTCTTGCTGCTCTTCACGGTGCCTTGGTGCCCTATCTACAGGCACAACAGCGGTGGGGATCTGTGCTTTCCCAGAGACGCAACAGCTCATGGCGCTCGGCCGCGGCATAGCCTGTTGCCGAAAAGGCAAACGTCCGGCTCCTTCTCCCACAAGGAAGGGCCCAGCCCTGAAAGCTCTTGCTGCTCTTCACGGTGCCTTGGCGCCCTATCTACAGGCACAGCAGCACTGGGGATCTGTGCTTTCCCAGAGACGCAACATCTCATGGCGCTCGGCCGCGGCAGAGACTCTTGCCGAAAAGGCAAACGTCCGGCTCCTTCTCCCACAAGGAAGGGCCCAGCCCTGAAAGCTCTTGCTGCTCTTCACGGTGCCTTGGCGCCCTATATACAGGCACAACAGCAGTGGGCATCTGTGCTTTCCCAGAGACGCAACATCTCATGGCTCTCGGCCTCGCAAGCCTCTTGCCGAAAAAGCAAACGTCCGGCTCCTTCTCCCACAAGGAAGGGCCCAGCCCTGAAAGCTGTTGCTGCTCTTCATGGTGCCTTGGCGCCCTATCTTCAGGCACAACAGCAGTGGGGATCTGTGCTTTCCCAGAGACGCAACGTCTCATGGCGCTCGGCCGCGGCAGAGCCTCTTGCCGAAAAGGCAAACGTCCGGCTCCTTCTCCCACAAGGAAAGGCCCAGCCCTGAAAGCTCTTGCTGCTCTTCACGGTGCCTTGGTGCCCTATCTACAGGCACAACAGCGGTGGGGATCTGTGCTTTCCCAGAGACGCAACAGCTCATGGCGCTCGGCCGCGGCAGAGCCTGTTGCCGAAAAGGCAAACGTCCGGCTCCTTCTGCCACAAGGAAGGGCCCAGCCCTGAAAGCTGTTGCTGCTCTTCACGGTGCCTTGGTGCCCTATCTTCAGGCACAACAGCAGTGGGCATCTGTGCTTTCCCAGAGACGCAACATCTCATGGTGCTCGGCCGCGGCAAGCCTCTTGCCGAAAAAGCAAACGTCCGGCTCCTTCTCCCACAAGGAAGGGCCCAGCCCTGAAAGCTCTTGCTGCTCTTCACGGTGCCTTGGTGCCCTATCTACAGGCACAACAGCAGTGGGGATCTGTGCTTTCCCAGAGACGCAACATCTCATGGCGCTCGGCCGCGGCAGAGACTCTTGCCGAAAAGGGAAACGTCCGGCTCCTTCTCCCACAAGGAAGGGCCCAGCCCTGAAAGCTCTTGCTGCTCTTCACGGTGCCTTGGCACCCTATCTACAGGCAGAACAGCACTGGGGACCTGTGCTTTCCCAGAGACGCAACGTCTCATGGCGCTCGGCCGCGGCAGAGCCTGTTGCCGAAAAGGCAAACGTCCGGCTCCTTCTCCCACAAGGAAGGGCCCAGCCCTGAAAGCTCTTGCTGCTCTTCACGGTGCCTTGGCGCCCTATCTACAGGCACAACAGCACTGGGGATCTGTGCTTTCCCAGAGACGCAACGTCTCATGGCGCTCGGCCGCGGCAGAGCCTCTTGCCGAAAAGGCAAACGTCCGGCTCCTTCTCCCACAAGGAAGGGCCCAGCCCTGAAAGCTATTGCTGCTCTTCACGGTGCCTTGGTGCCCTATCTACAGGCACAACAGCGGTGGGGATCTGTGCTTTCCCAGAGACGCAACAGCTCATGGCGCTCGGCCGCGGCAGAGCCTCTTGCCGAAAAGGCAAACGTCCGGCTCCTTCTCCCACAAGGAAGGGCCCAGCCCTGAAAGCTATTGCTGCTCTTCACGGTGCCTTGGCGCCCTATATACAGGCACAGCAGCACTGGGGATCTGTGCTTTCCCAGAGACGCAACATCTCATGGTGCTCGGCCGCGGCAGAGCCTCTTGCCGAAAAGGCAAACGTCCGGCTCCTTCTCCCACAAGGAAGGGCCCAGCCCTGAAAGCTCTTGCTGCTCTTCACGGTGCCTTGGCGCCCTATCTACAGGCACAACAGCAGTGGGGATCTGTGCTTTCCCAGAGACGCAACAGCTCATGGCGCTCGGCCGCGGCAGAGCCTCTTGCCGAAAAGGCAAAGGTCCGGCTCCTTCTCCCACAAGGAAGGGCCCAGCCCTGAAAGATGTTACTGCGCTTCACGGTGCCTTGGCGCCCTATCTACAGGCACAGCAGCACTGGGGATCTGTGCTTTCCCAGAGACGCAACATCTCATGGCGCTCGGCCGCGGCAGAGACTCTTGCCGAAAAGGCAAACGTCCGGCTCCTTCTCCCACAAGGAAGGGCCCAGCCCTGAAAGCTCTTGCTGCTCTTCACGGTGCCTTGGCGCCCTATCTACAGGCACAACAGCAGTGGGCATCTGTGCTTTCCCAGAGACGCAACATCTCATGGTGCTCGGCCGCGGCAGAGCCTCTTGCCGAAAAGGCAAACGTCCGGCTCCTTCTCCCACAAGGAAGGGCCCAGCCCTGAAAGCTCTTGCTGCTCTTCACGGTGCCTTGGCACCCTATCTACAGGCACAACAGCAGTGGGCATCTGTGCTTTCCCAGAGACGCAACATCTCATGGCGCTCGGCCGCGGCAGATCCTCTTGCCGAAAAGGCAAATGTCCGGCTCCTTCTCCCACAAGGAAGGGCCCAGCCCTGAAAGATGTTACTGCGCTTCACGGTGCCTTGGCGCCCTATCTACAGGCACAACAGCAGTGGGCATCTGTGCTTTCCCAGAGACGCAACATCTCATGGCGCTCGGCCGCGGCAGAGCCTCTTGCCGAAAAGGCAAACGTCCGGCTCCTTCTCCCACAAGGAAGGGCCCAGCCCTGAAAGCTCTTGCTGCTCTTCACGGAGCCTTGGCGCCCTATCTACAGGCACAACAGCAGTGGGGATCTGTGCTTTCTCAGAGACGCAACATCTCATGGCTCTCGGCCTCGCAAGCCTCTTGCCGAAAAAGCAAACGTCCGGCTCCTTCTCCCACAAGGAAGGGCCCAGCCCTGAAAGCTCTTGCTGCTCTTCACGGTGCCTTGGCGCCCTATCTACAGGTACAACAGCAGTGGGGATCTGTGCTTTCCCAGAGACGCAACAGCTCATGGCGCTCGGCCGCGGCAGAGCCTCTTACCTAAAAGGCAAACGTCCGGCTCCTTCTCCCACAAGGAAGGGCCCAGCCCTGAAAGCTGTTGCTGCTCTTCACGGTGCCTTGGCGCCCTATCTACAGGCACAGCAGCACTGGGGATCTGTGCTTTCCCAGAGACGCAACATCTCATGGCGCTCGGCCGCGGCAGAGCCTCTTGCCGAAAAGGCAAACATCCGGCTCCTTCTCCCACAAGGAAGGGCCCAGCCCTGAAAGCTCTTGCTGCTCTTCACGGTGCCTTGGCACCATATCTACAGGCAGAACAGCACTGGGGACCTGTGCTTTCCCAGAGACGCAACGTCTCATGGCGCTCGGCCGCGGCAGAGCCTGTTGCCGAAAAGGCAAACGTCCGGCTCCTTCTCCCACAAGGAAGGGCCCAGCCCTGAAAGCTCTTGCTGCTCTTCACGGTGCCTTGGCGCCCTATCTACAGGCACAACAGCAGTGGGGATCTGTGCTTTCCCAGAGACGCAACGTCTCATGGTGCTCGGCCGCGGCAGAGCCTCTTGCCGAAAAGGCAAACGTCCGGCTCCTTCTCCCACAAGGAAGGGCCCAGCCCTGAAAGCTATTGCTGATCTTCACGGTGCCTTGGTGCCCTATCTACAGGCACAACAGCGGTGGGGATCTGTGCTTTCCCAGAGACGCAACAGCTCATGGCGCTCGGCCGCGGCAGAGCCTCTTGCCGAAAAGGCAAACGTCCGGCTCCTTCTCCCACAAGGAAGGGCCCAGCCCTGAAAGCTCTTGCTGCTCTTCACGGTGCCTTGGCGCCCTATATACAGGCACAGCAGCACTGGGGATCTGTGCTTTCCCAGAGACGCAACATCTCATGGTGCTCGGCCGCGGCAGAGCCTCTTGCCGAAAAGGCAAACGTCCGGCTCCTTCTCCCACAAGGAAGGGCCCAGCCCTGAAAGCTCTTGCTGCTCTTCACGGTGCCTTGGCACCATATCTACAGGCAGAACAGCACTGGGGACCTGTGCTTTCCCAGAGACGCAACGTCTCATGGCGCTCGGCCGCGGCAGAGCCTGTTGCCGAAAAGGCAAACGTCCGGCTCCTTCTCCCACAAGGAAGGGCCCAGCCCTGAAAGCTCTTGCTGCTCTTCACGGTGCCTTGGCGCCCTATCTACAGGCACAACAGCAGTGGGGATCTGTGCTTTCCCAGAGACGCAACGTCTCATGGTGCTCGGCCGCGGCAGAGCCTCTTGCCGAAAAGGCAAACGTCCGGCTCCTTCTCCCACAAGGAAGGGCCCAGCCCTGAAAGCTATTGCTGCTCTTCACGGTGCCTTGGTGCCCTATCTACAGGCACAACAGCGGTGGGGATCTGTGCTTTCCCAGAGACGCAACAGCTCATGGCGCTCGGCCGCGGCAGAGCCTCTTGCCGAAAAGGCAAACGTCCGGCTCCTTCTCCCACAAGGAAGGGCCCAGCCCTGAAAGCTCTTGCTGCTCTTCACGGTGCCTTGGCGCCCTATATACAGGCACAGCAGCACTGGGGATCTGTGCTTTCCCAGAGACGCAACATCTCATGGTGCTCGGCCGCGGCAGAGCCTCTTGCCGAAAAGGCAAACGTCCGGCTCCTTCTCCCACAAGGAAGGGCCCAGCCCTGAAAGCTCTTGCTGCTCTTCACGGTGCCTTGGCGCCCTATCTACAGGCACAACAGCAGTGGGGATCTGTGCTTTCCCAGAGACGCAACAGCTCATGGCGCTCGGCCGCGGCAGAGCCTCTTGCCGAAAAGGCAAAGGTCCGGCTCCTTCTCCCACAAGGAAGGGCCCAGCCCTGAAAGATGTTACTGCGCTTCACGGTGCCTTGGCGCCCTATCTACAGGCACAACAGCAGTGGGGATCTGTGCTTTCCCAGAGACGCAACATCTCATGGCGCTCGGCCGCGGCAGAGCCTCTTGCCGAAAAGGCAAACGTCCGGCTCCTTCTCCCACAAGGAAGGGCCCAGCCCTGAAAGCTCTTGCTGCTCTTCACGGTGCCTTGGCGCCCTATCTACAGGCACAACAGCAGTGGGCATCTGTGCTTTCCCAGAGACGCAACATCTCATGGTGCTCGGCCGCGGCAGAGCCTCTTGCCGAAAAGGCAAACGTCCGGCTCCTTCTCCCACAATGAAAGGCCCAGCCCTGAAAGCTCTTGCTGCTCTTCACGGTGCCTTGACACCCTATCTACAGGCACAACAGCGGTGGGGATCTGTGCTTTCCCAGAGACGCAACAGCTCATGGCGCTCGGCCGCGGCAGAGCCTCTTGCCGAAAAGGCAAACGTCCGGCTCCTTCTCCCACAAGGAAGGGCCCAGCCCTGAAAGCTATTGCTGCTCTTCACGGTGCCTTGGCGCCCTATATACAGGCACAGCAGCACTGGGGATCTGTGCTTTCCCAGAGACGCAACATCTCATGGTGCTCGGCCGCGGCAGAGCCTCTTGCCGAAAAGGCAAACGTCCGGCTCCTTCTCCCACAAGGAAGGGCCCAGCCCTGAAAGCTCTTGCTGCTCTTCACGGTGCCTTGGCGCCCTATCTACAGGCACAACAGCAGTGGGGATCTGTGCTTTCCAGAGACGCAACAGCTCATGGCGCTCGGCCGCGGCAGAGCCTCTTGCCGAAAAGGCAAAGGTCCGGCTCCTTCTCCCACAAGGAAGGGCCCAGCCCTGAAAGATGTTACTGCGCTTCACGGTGCCTTGGCGCCCTATCTACAGGCACAACAGCAGTGGGCATCTGTGCTTTCCCAGAGACGCAACATCTCATGGCGCTCGGCCGCGGCAGAGACTCTTGCCGAAAAGGCAAACGTCCGGCTCCTTCTCCCACAAGGAAGGGCCCAGCCCTGAAAGCTCTTGCTGCTCTTCACGGTGCCTTGGCGCCCTATCTACAGGCACAACAGCAGTGGGCATCTGTGCTTTCCCAGAGACGCAACATCTCATGGTGCTCGGCCGCGGCAGAGCCTCTTGCCGAAAAGGCAAACGTCCGGCTCCTTCTCCCACAAGGAAGGGCCCAGCCCTGAAAGCTCTTGCTGCTCTTCACGGTGCCTTGGCACCCTATCTACAGGCACAACAGCAGTGGGCATCTGTGCTTTCCCAGAGACGCAACATCTCATGGCGCTCGGCCGCGGCAGATCCTCTTGCCGAAAAGGCAAATGTCCGGCTCCTTCTCCCACAAGGAAGGGCCCAGCCCTGAAAGATGTTACTGCGCTTCACGGTGCCTTGGCGCCCTATCTACAGGCACAACAGCAGTGGGGATCTGTGCTTTCCCAGAGACGCAACATCTCATGGCGCTCGGCCGCGGCAGAGACTCTTGCCGAAAAGGCAAACGTCCGGCTCCTTCTCCCACAAGGAAGGGCCCAGCCCTGAAAGCTCTTGCTGCTCTTCACGGAGCCTTGGCGCCCTATCTACAGGCACAACAGCAGTGGGGATCTGTGCTTTCTCAGAGACGCAACATCTCCTGGCTCTCGGCCTCGCAAGCCTCTTGCCGAAAAAGCAAACGTCCGGCTCCTTCTCCCACAAGGAAGGGCCCAGCCCTGAAAGCTCTTGCTGCTCTTCACGGTGCCTTGGCGCCCTATCTACAGGTACAACAGCAGTGGGGATCTGTGCTTTCCCAGAGACGCAACATCTCATGGCGCTCGGCCGCGGCAGAGCCTCTTGCCGAAAAGGCAAACGTCCGGCTCCTTCTCCCACAAGGAAGGGCCCAGCCCTGAAAGCTGTTGCTGCTCTTCACGGTGCCTTGGCGCCCTATCTACAGGCACAGCAGCACTGGGGATCTGTGCTTTCCCAGAGACGCAACATCTTATGGCGCTCGGCCGCGGTAGAGCCTCTTGCCGAAAAGGCAAACGTCCGGCTCCTTCTCCCACAAGGAAGGGCCCAGCCCTGAAAGCTCTTGCTGCTCTTCACGGTGCCTTGGCACCATATCTACAGGCAGAACAGCACTGGGGACCTGTGCTTTCCCAGAGACGCAACATCTCATGGCTCTCGGCCTCGCAAGCCTCTTGCCGAAAAAGCAAACGTCCGGCTCCTTCTCCCACAAGGAAGGGCCCAGCCCTGAAAGCTCTTGCTGCTCTTCACGGTGCCTTGGCGCCCTATCTACAGGTACAACAGCAGTGGGGATCTGTGCTTTCCCAGAGACGCAACAGCTCATGGCGCTCGGCCGCGGCAGAGCCTCTTACCTAAAAGGCAAACGTCCGGCTCCTTCTCCCACAAGGAAGGGCCCAGCCCTGAAAGCTGTTGCTGCTCTTCACGGTGCCTTGGCGCCCTATCTTCAGGCACAACAGCAGTGGGCATCTGTGCTTTCCCAGAGACGCAACATCTCATGGCGCTCGGCCGCGGCAAGCCTCTTGCCGAAAAGGCAAACGTCCGGCTCCTTCTCCCACAAGGAAGGGCCCAGCCCTGAAAGCTCTTGCTGCTCTTCACGGTGCCTTGGCGCCCTATCTACAGGCACAACAGCAGTGGGGATCTGTGCTTTCCCAGAGACGCAACGTCTCATGGCGCTCGGCCGCGGCAGAGCCTCTTGCCGAAAAGGCAAACGTCCGGCTCCTTCTCCCACAAGGAAGGGCCCAGCCCTGAAAGCTCTTGCTGCTCTTCACGGTGCCTTGGTGCCCTATCTACAGGCACAACAGCGGTGGGGATCTGTGCTTTCCCAGAGACGCAACGTCTCATGGCGCTCGGCCGCGGCAGAGCCTCTTGCCGAAAAGGCAAACGTCCGGCTCCTTCTCCCACAAGGAAGGGCCCAGCCCTGAAAGCTCTTGCTGCTCTTCACGGTGCCTTGGTGCCCTATCTACAGGCACAACAGCGGTGGGGATCTGTGCTTTCCCAGAGACGCAACAGCTCATGGCGCTCGGCCGCGGCAGAGCCTCTTGCCGAAAAGGCAAACGTCCGGCTCCTTCTCCCACAAGGAAGGGCCCAGCCCTGAAAGCTCTTGCTGCTCTTCACGGTGCCTTGGCGCCCTATATACAGGCACAGCAGCACTGGGGATCTGTGCTTTCCCAGAGACGCAACATCTCATGGTGCTCGGCCGCGGCAGAGCCTCTTGCCGAAAAGGCAAACGTCCGGCTCCTTCTCCCACAAGGAAGGGCCCAGCCCTGAAAGCTCTTGCTGCTCTTCACGGTGCCTTGGCGCCCTATCTACAGGCACAACAACAGTGGGGATCTGTGCTTTCCCAGAGACGCAACAGCTCATGGCGCTCGGCCGCGGCAGAGCCTCTTGCCGAAAAGGCAAACGTCCGGCTCCTTCTCCCACAAGGAAGGGCCCAGCCCTGAAAGATGTTACTGAGCTTCACGGTGCCTTGGCGCCCTATCTACAGGCACAACAGCAGTGGGCATCTGTGCTTTCCCAGAGACGCAACATCTCATGGCGCTCGGCCGCGGCAAGCCTCTTGCCGAAAAAGCAAACGTCCGGCTCCTTCTCCACAAGGAAGGGCCCAGCCCTGAAAGCTCTTGCTGCTCTTCACGGTGCCTTGGTGCCCTATCTACAGGCACAACAGCACTGGGGATCTGTGCTTTCCCAGAGACGCAACAGCTCATGGCGCTCGGCCGCGGCAGAGCCTCTTGCCGAAAAGGCAAACGTCCGGCTCCTTCTCCCACAAGGAAGGGCCCAGCCCTGAAAGCTCTTGCTGCTCTTCACGGTGCCTTGACGCCCTATATACAGGCACAGCAGCACTGGGGATCTGTGCTTTCCCAGAGACGCAACATCTCATGGTGCTCGGCCGCGGCAGAGCCTCTTGCCGAAAAGGCAAACGTCCGGCTCCTTCTCCCACAAGGAAGGGCCCAGCCCTGAAAGCTCTTGCTGCTCTTCATGGTGCCTTGGCGCCCTATCTACAGGCACAACAGCAGTGGGGATCTGTGCTTTCCCAGAGACGCAACATCTCATGGCGCTCGGACCGCGGCAGAGCCTCTTGCCGAAAAGGCAAACGTCCGGCTCCTTCTCCCACAAGGAAGGGCCCAGCCCTGAAAGATGTTACTGCGCTTCACGGTGCCTTGGCGCCCTATCTACAGGCACAACAGCAGTGGGCATCTGTGCTTTCCCAGAGACGCAACATCTCATGGCGCTCGGCCGCGGCAGAGACCCTTGCCGAAAAGGCAAACGTCCGGCTCCTTCTCCCACAAGGAAGGGCCCAGCCCTGAAAGCTCTTGCTGCTCTTCACGGTGCCTTGGCGCCCTATATACAGGCACAGCAGCACTGGGGATCTGTGCTTTCCCAGAGACGCAACATCTCATGGTGCTCGGCCGCGGCAGAGCCTCTTGCCGAAAAGGCAAACGTCCGGCTCCTTCTCCCACAAGGAAGGGCCCAGCCCTGAAAGCTCTTGCTGCTCTTCACGGTGCCTTGGCGCCCTATCTACAGGCACAACAGCAGTGGAGATCTGTGCTTTCCCAGAGACGCAACATCTCATGGCGCTCGGCCGCGGCAGAGCCTCTTGCCGCAAAGGCAAACGTCCGGCTCCTTCTCCCACAAGGAAGGGCCCAGCCCTGAAAGATGTTACTGCGCTTCACGGTGCCTTGGCGCCCTATCTACAGGCACAACAGCAGTGGGCATCTGTGCTTTCCCAGAGACGCAACATCTCATGGCGCTCGGCCGCGGCAGAGCCTCTTGCCGAAAAGGCAAACGTCCGGCTCCTTCTCCCACAAGGAAGGGCCCAGCCCTGAAAGCTCTTGCTGCTCTTCACGGTGCCTTGGCGCCCTATCTACAGGCACAACAGCAGTGGGCATCTGTGCTTTCCCAGAGACGCAACGTCTCATGGCGCTCGGCCGCGGCAAAGCCTCTTGCCGAAAAGGCAAACGTCCGGCTCCTTCTCCCACAAGGAAGGGCCCAGCCCTGAAAGCTCTTGCTGCTCTTCACGGTGCCTTGGCGCCCTATCTACAGGCACAACAGCAGTGGGGATCTGTGCTTTCCAGAGACGCAACATCTCATGGCGCTCGGGCGCGGCAGAGCCTCTTGCCAAAATGGCAAACGTCCGGCTCCTTCTCCCACAAGGAAGGGCCCAGCCCTGAAAGCTCTTGCTGCTCTTCACGGTGCCTTGGCACCCTATCTACAGGCACAACAGCAGTGGGGATATGTGCTTTCCCAGAGACGCAACAGCTCATGGAGCTCGGCCGCGGCAGAGCCTCTTGCAAAAAATGCAAATGTCCGGCTCCTTCTCCCACAAGGAAGGGCCCAGCCCTGAAAGCTCTTGCTGCTCTTCACGGAGCCTTGGCGCCCTATCTACAGGCACAACAGCGGTGGGGATCTGTGCTTTCCCAGAGACGCAACAGCTCATGGCGCTCGGCCGCGGCAGAGCCTGTTGCCGAAAAGGCAAACGTCCGGCTCCTTCTCCCACAAGGAAGGGCCCAGCCCTGAAAGCTCTTGCTGCTCTTCACGGTGCCTTGGCGCCCTATATACAGGCACAGCAGCACTGGGGATCTGTGCTTTCCCAGAGACGCAACATCTCATGGCGCTCGGCCGCGGCAGAGCCTCTTGCCGAAAAGGCAAACGTCCGGCTCCTTCTCCCACAAGGAAGGGCCCAGCCCTGAAAGCTCTTGCTGCTCTTCACGGTGCCTTGGCGCCCTATCTACAGGCACAACAGCACTGGGGATCTGTGCTTTCCCAGAGACGCAACATCTCATGGCGCTCGGCCGCGGCAGAGCCTCTTGCCGAAAAGGCAAACGTCCGGCTCCTTCTCCCACAAGGAAGGGCCCAGCCCTGAAAGATGTTACTGCGCTTCACGGTGCCTTGGCGCCCTATCTACAGGCACAACAGCAGTGGGGATCTGTGCTTTCCCAGAGACGCAACATCTCATGGCGCTCGGCCGCGGCAGAGACTCTTGCCGAAAAGGCAAACGTCCGGCTCCATCTCCCACAAGGAAGGGCCCAGCCCTGAAAGCTCTTGCTGCTCTTCACGGTGCCTTGGCACCCTATCTACAGGCACAACAGCAGTGGGGATCTGTGCTTTCCCTGAGACGCAACATCTCATGGCGCTCGGCCGCGGCAGAGCCTGTTGCCGAAAAGGCAAACGTCCGGCTCCTTCTCCCACAAGGAAGGGCCCAGCCCTGAAAGCTCTTGCTGCTCTTCACGGTGCCTTGGTGCCCTATCTACAGGCACAACAGCGGTGGGGATCTGTGCTTTCCCAGAGACGCAACATCTCATGGCGCTCGGCCGCGGCAGAGCCTCTTGCCGAAAAGGCAAACGTCCGGCTCCTTCTCCCACAAGGAAGGGCCCAGCCCTGAAAGCTCTTGCTGCTCTTCACGGTGCCTTGGCGCCCTATATACAGGCACAGCAGCACTGGGGATCTGTGCTTTCCCAGAGACGCAACATCTCATGGTGCTCGGCCGCGGCAGAGCCTCTTGCCGAAAAGGCAAACGTCCGGCTCCTTCTCCCACAAGGAAGGGCCCAGCCCTGAAAGCTCTTGCTGCTCTTCACGGTGCCTTGGCGCCCTATCTACAGGCACAACAGCAGTGGGGATCTGTGCTTTCCCAGAGACGCAACAGCTCATGGCGCTCGGCCGCGGCAGAGCCTCTTGCCGAAAAGGCAAACGTCCGGCTCCTTCTCCCACAAGGAAGGGCCCAGCCCTGAAAGATGTTACTGAGCTTCACGGTGCCTTGGCGCCCTATCTACAGGCACAACAGCAGTGGGGATCTGTGCTTTCCCAGAGACGCAACATCTCATGGCGCTCGGCCGCGGCAGAGACTCTTGCCTAAAAGGCAAACGTCCGGCTCCTTCTCCCACAAGGAAGGGCCCAGCCCTGAAAGCTCTTGCTGCTCTTCACGGTGCCTTGGCGCCCTATCTACAGGCACAACAGCAGTGGGCATCTGTGCTTTCCCAGAGACGCAACGTCTCATGGCGCTCGGCCGCGGCAAAGCCTCTTGCCGAAAAGGCAAACGTCCGGCTCCTTCTCCCACAAGGAAGGGCCCAGCCCTGAAAGCTCTTGCTGCTCTTCATGGTGCCTTGGCGCCCTATCTACAGGCACAACAGCAGTGGGGATCTGTGCTTTCCCAGAGACGCAACATCTCATGGCGCTCGGCCGCGGCAGAGCCTCTTGCCGAAAAGGCAAACGTCCGGCTCCTTCTCCCACAAGGAAGGGCCCAGACCTGAAAGCTCTTGCTGCTCTTCACGGTGCCTTGACGCCCTATATACAGGCACAGCAGCACTGGGGATCTGTGCTTTCCCAGAGACGCAACATCTCATGGTGCTCGGCCGCGGCAGAGCCTCTTGGCGAAAAGGCAAACGTCCGGCTCCTTCTCCCACAAGGAAGGGCCCAGCCCTGAAAGCTCTTGCTGCTCTTCACGGTGCCTTGGCGCCCTATCTACAGGCACAACAGCAGTGGGGATCTGTGCTTTCCCAGAGACGCAACATCTCATGGCGCTCGGCCGCGGCAGAGCCTCTTGCCGCAAAGGCAAACGTCCGGCTCCTTCTCCCACAAGGAAGGGCCCAGCCCTGAAAGATGTTACTGCGCTTCACGGTGCCTTGGCGCCCTATCTACAGGCACAACAGCAGTGGGCATCTGTGCTTTCCCAGAGACGCAACATCTCGGCCGCGGCAGAGACCCTTGCCGAAAAGGCAAACGTCCGGCTCCTTCTCCCACAAGGAAGGGCCCAGCCCTGAAAGCTCTTGCTGCTCTTCACGGTGCCTTGGCGCCCTATCTACAGGCACAGCAGCACTGGGGATCTGTGCTTTCCCAGAGACGCAACATCTCATGGTGCTCGGCCGCGGCAGAGCCTCTTGCCGAAAAGGCAAACATCCGGCTCCTTCTCCCACAAGGAAGGGCCCAGCCCTGAAAGCTCTTGCTGCTCTTCACGGTGCCTTGGCGCCCTATCTACAGGCACAACAGCAGTGGAGATCTGTGCTTTCCCAGAGACGCAACATCTCATGGCGCTCGGCCGAGGCAGAGCCTCTTGCCGCAAAGGCAAACGTCCGGCTCCTTCTCCCACAAGGAAGGGCCCAGCCCTGAAAGATGTTACTGCGCTTCACGGTGCCTTGGCGCCCTATCTACAGGCACAACAGCAGTGGGCATCTGTGCTTTCCCAGAGACGCAACATCTCATGGTGCTCGGCCGCGGCAGAGCCTCTTGCCGAAAAGGCAAACGTCTGGCTCCTTCTCCCACAAGGAAGGGCCCAGCCCTGAAAGCTCTTGCTGCTCTTCACGGTGCCTTGGCGCCCTATCTACAGGCACAACAGCAGTGGGCATCTGTGCTTTCCCAGAGACGCAACGTCTCATGGCGCTCGGCCGCGGCAGAGCCTCTTGCCGAAAAGGCAAACGTCCGGCTCCTTCTCCCACAAGGAAGGGCCCAGCCCTGAAAGCTCTTGCTGCTCTTCACGGTGCCTTGGCGCCCTATCTACAGGCACAACAGCAGTGGGGATCTGTGCTTTCCCAGAGACGCAACATCTCATGGCGCTCGGGCGCGGCAGAGCCTCTTGCCAAAATGGCAAACGTCCGGCTCCTTCTCCCACAAGGAAGGGCCCAGCCCTGAAAGCTCTTGCTGCTCTTCACGGTGCCTTGGCGCCCTATCTACAGGCACAACAGCAGTGGGGATCTGTGCTTTCCCAGAGACGCAACATCTCATGGCGGTCCGGCCGCGGCAGAGCCTCTTGCCGAAAAAGCAAACGTCCGGCTCCTTCTCCCACAAGGAAGGGCCCAGCCCTGAAAGCTCTTGCTGCTCTTCACGGTGCCTTGGCGCCCTATCTACAGGCACAACAGCAGTGGGGATCTGTGCTTTCCCAGAGACGCAACATCTCATGGCGCTCGGCCGCGGCAGAGCCTCCTGCCGAAAAAGGAAACGTCCGGCTCCTTCTCCCACAGGGAAGGGCGCAGCCCTGAAAGCTCTTGCTGCTCTTCACGGTGCCTTGGCGCCCTATCTACAGGCACAACAGCAGTGGGGATCTGTGCTTTCCCAGAGACGCAACATCTCATGGCGCTCGGCCGCGGTAGAGACTCTTGCCGAAAAAGCAAACGTCCGGCTCCTTCTCCCACAAGGAAGGGCCCAGCCCTGAAAGCTCTTGCTGCTCTTCACGGTGCCTTGGTGCCCTATCTACAGGCACAACAGCAGTGGGGATCTGTGCTTTCCCAGAGACGCAACGTCTCATGGAGCTCGGCCGCGGCAGAGCCTCTTGCCAAAAAGGCAAACGTCCGGCTCCTTCTCCCACAAGGAAGGGCCCAGCCCTGAAAGCTCTTGCTGCTCTTCACGGTGCCTTGGCGCCCTATCTACAGGCACAGCAGCACTGGGGATCTGTGCTTTCCCAGAGACGCAACATCTCATGGCGCTCGGCCGCGGCAGAGACTCTTGCCGAAAAGGCAAACATCCGGCTCCTTCTCCCACAAGGAAGGGCCCAGCCCTGAAAGCTCTTGCTGCTCTTCACGGTGCCTTGGTGTCCTATCTACAGGCACAACAGCAGTGGGGATCTGTGCTTTCCCAGAGACGCAACAGCTCATGGCGCTCGGCCGCGGCAGAGCCTCTTGCCGAAAAGGCAAACGTCCGGCTCCTTCTCCCACAAGGAAGGGCCCAGCCCTGAAAGCTATTGCTGCTCTTCACGGTGCCTTGGCGCCCTATCTACAGGCACAACAGCACTGGGGATCTGTGCTTTCCCAGAGACGCAACATCTCATGGCGGTCGGCCGCGGCAGAGCCTCTTGCCGAAAAGGCAAACGTCCGGCTCCTTCTCCCACAAGGAAGGGCCCAGCCCTGAAAGCTCTTGCTGCTCTTCACGGTGCCTTGGCGCCCTATCTACAGGCACAACAGCAGTGGGGATCTGTGCTTTCCCAGAGACGCAACATCTCATGGCGCTCGGCCGCGGCAGAGCCTCTTGCCGAAAAGGCAAACGTCCGGCTCCTTCTCCCACAAGGAAGGGCCCAGCCCTGAAAGCTCTTGCTGCTCTTCACGGTGCCTTGGCGCCCTATCTACAGGCACAACAGCAGTGGGGATCTGTGCTTTCCCAGAGACGCAACATCTCATGGCGCTCGGCCGCGGCAGAGCCTCTTGCCAAAATGGCAAACGTCCGGCTCCTCCTCCCACAAGGAAGGGCCCAGCCCTGAAAGCTCTTGCTGCTCTTCACGGTGCCTTGGCGCCCTATCTACAGGCACAACAGCAGTGGGGATCTGTGCTTTCCCTGAGACGCAACATCTCATGGCGGTCGGCCGCGGCAGAGCCTCTTGCCGAAAAGGCAAACTTCTGGCTCCTCCCACGAGGAAGGGCCCAGCCCTGAAAGCTCTTGCTGCTCTTCACGGTGCCTTGGCGCCCAATCTACAGGCACAAAAGCAGTGGGGATCTGTGCTTTCCCAGAGACGCAACATCTCATGGCGCTCGGCCGCGGCAAGCCTCTTGCCGAAAAAGCAAACGTCCGGCTCCTTCTCCCACAAGGAAGGGCCCAGCCCTGAAAGCTCTTGCTGCTCTTCACGGTGCCTTGGCGCCCTATCTACAGGCACAACAGCAGTGGGCATCTGTGCTTTCCCAGAGACGCAACATCTCAATGGCGCTCGGCCGCGGCAGAGCCTCCTGCCGAAAAAGCAAACGTCCGGCTCCTTCTCCCACAGGGAAGGGCGCAGCCCTGAAAGCTCTTGCTGCTCTTCACGGTGCCTTGGCGCCCTATCTACAGGCACAACAGCAGTGGGGATCTGTGCTTTCCCAGAGACGCAACATCTCATGGCGCTCGGCCGCGGTAGAGACTCTTGCCGAAAAAGCAAACGTCCGGCTCCTTCTCCCACAAGGAAGGGCCCAGCCCTGAAAGCTCTTGCTGCTCTTCACGGTGCCTTGGCACCCTATCTACAGGCACAACAGCAGTGGGGATCTGTGCTTTCCCAGAGACGCAACGTCTCATGGTGCTCGGCCGCGGCAGAGCCTCTTGCCGAAAAGGCAAACGTCCGGCTCCTTCTCCCACAAGGAAGGGCCCAGCCCTGAAAGCTCTTGCTGCTCTTCACGGTGCCTTGGCGCCCTATCTACAGGCACAGCAGCACTGGGGATCTGTGCTTTCCCAGAGACGCAACATCTCATGGCGCTCGGCCGCGGCAGATACTCTTTCCGAAAAGGCAAACGTCCGGCTCCTTCTCCCACAAGGAAGGGCCCAGCCCTGAAAGCTCTTGCTGCTCTTCATGGTGCCTTGGCGCCCTATCTACAGGCACAACAGCAGTGGGGATCTGTGCTTTCCCAGAGACGCAACATCTCATGGCGCTCGGCCGCGGCAGAGCCTCTTGCCGAAAAGGCAAACGTCCGGCTCCTTCTCCCACAAGGAAGGGCCCAGCCCTGAAAGATGTTACTGCGCTTCACGGTGCCTTGGCACCCTATCTACAGGCACAACAGCAGTGGGCATCTGTGCTTTCCCAGAGACGCAACATCTCATGGCGCTCGGCCGCGGCAGAGACCCTTGCCGAAAAGGCAAACGTCCGGCTCCTTCTCCCACAAGGAAGGGCCCAGCCCTGAAAGCTCTTGCTGCTCTTCACGGTGCCTTGGCGCCCTATATACAGGCACAGCAGCACTGGGGATCTGTGCTTTCCCAGAGACGCAACATCTCATGGTGCTCGGCCGCGGCAGAGCCTCTTGCCGAAAAGGCAAACGTCCGGCTCCTTCTCCCACAAGGAAGGGCCCAGCCCTGAAAGCTCTTGCTGCTCTTCACGGTGCCTTGGCGCCCTATCTACAGGCACAACAGCAGTGGAGATCTGTGCTTTCCCAGAGACGCAACATCTCATGGCGCTCGGCCGCGGCAGAGCCTCTTGCCGCAAAGGCAAACGTCCGGCTCCTTCTCCCACAAGGAAGGGCCCAGCCCTGAAAGATGTTACTGCGCTTCACGGTGCCTTGGCGCCCTATCTACAGGCACAACAGCAGTGGGCATCTGTGCTTTCCCAGAGACGCAACATCTCATGGCGCTCGGCCGCGGCAGAGCCTCTTGCCGAAAAGGCAAACGTCCGGCTCCTTCTCCCACAAGGAAGGGCCCAGCCCTGAAAGCTCTTGCTGCTCTTCACGGTGCCTTGGCGCCCTATCTACAGGCACAACAGCAGTGGGCATCTGTGCTTTCCCAGAGACGCAAAGTCTCATGGCGCTCGGCCGCGGCAAAGCCTCTTGCCGAAAAGGCAAACGTCCGGCTCCTTCTCCCACAAGGAAGGGCCCAGCCCTGAAAGCTCTTGCTGCTCTTCACGGTGCCTTGGCGCCCTATCTACAGGCACAACAGCAGTGGGGATCTGTGCTTTCCCAGAGACGCAACATCTCATGGCGCTCGGGCGCGGCAGAGCCTCTTGCCAAAATGGCAAACGTCCGGCTCCTTCTCCCACAAGGAAGGGCCCAGCCCTGAAAGCTCTTGCTGCTCTTCACGGTGCCTTGGCACCCTATCTACAGGCACAACAGCAGTGGGGATATGTGCTTTCCCAGAGACGCAACAGCTCATGGAGCTCGGCCGCGGCAGAGCCTCTTGCAAAAAATGCAAATGTCCGGCTCCTTCTCCCACAAGGAAGGGCCCAGCCCTGAAAGCTCTTGCTGCTCTTCACGGTGCCTTGGCGCCCTATCTACAGGCACAACAGCGGTGGGGATCTGTGCTTTCCCAGAGACGCAACGTCTCATGGCGCTCGGCCGCGGCAGAGCCTGTTGCCGAAAAGGCAAACGTCCGGCTCCTTCTCCCACAAGGAAGGGCCCAGCCCTGAAAGCTCTTGCTGCTCTTCACGGTGCCTTGGTGCCCTATCTACAGGCACAACAGCGGTGGGGATCTGTGCTTTCCCAGAGACGCAACAGCTCATGGCGCTCGGCCGCGGCAGAGCCTGTTGCCGAAAAGGCAAACGTCCGGCTCCTTCTCCCACAAGGAAGGGCCCAGCCCTGAAAGCTCTTGCTGCTCTTCACGGTGCCTTGGCGCCCTATATACAGGCACAGCAGCACTGGGGATCTGTGCTTTCCCAGAGACGCAACATCTCATGGCGCTCGGCCGCGGCAGAGCCTCTTGCCGAAAAGGCAAACGTCCGGCTCCTTCTCCCACAAGGAAGGGCCCAGCCCTGAAAGCTCTTGCTGCTCTTCACGGTGCCTTGGCGCCCTATCTACAGGCACAACAGCACTGGGGATCTGTGCTTTCCCAGAGACGCTACAGCTCATGGCGCTCGGCCGCGGCAGAGCCTCTTGCCGAAAAGGCAAACGTCCGGCTCCTTCTCCCACAAGGAAGGGCCCAGCCCTGAAAGATGTTACTGCGCTTCACGGTGCCTTGGCGCCCTATCTACAGGCACAACAGCAGTGGGGATCTGTGCTTTCCCAGAGACGCAACATCTCATGGCGCTCGGCCGCGGCAGAGACTCTTGCCGAAAAGGCAAACGTCCGGCTCCATCTCCCACAAGGAAGGGCCCAGCCCTGAAAGCTCTTGCTGCTCTTCACGGTGCCTTGGCACCCTATCTACAGGCACAACAGCAGTGGGGATCTGTGCTTTCCCTGAGACGCAACATCTCATGGCGCTCGGCCGCGGCAGAGCCTGTTGCCGAAAAGGCAAACGTCCGGCTCCTTCTCCCACAAGGAAGGGCCCAGCCCTGAAAGCTCTTGCTGCTCTTCACGGTGCCTTGGTGCCCTATCTACAGGCACAACAGCGGTGGGGATCTGTGCTTTCCCAGAGACGCAACATCTCATGGCGCTCGGCCGCGGCAGAGCCTCTTGCCGAAAAGGCAAACGTCCGGCTCCTTCTCCCACAAGGAAGGGCCCAGCCCTGAAAGCTCTTGCTGCTCTTCACGGTGCCTTGGCGCCCTATATACAGGCACAGCAGCACTGGGGATCTGTGCTTTCCCAGAGACGCAACATCTCATGGTGCTCGGCCGCGGCAGAGCCTCTTGCCGAAAAGGCAAACGTCCGGCTCCTTCTCCCACAAGGAAGGGCCCAGCCCTGAAAGCTCTTGCTGCTCTTCACGGTGCCTTGGCGCCCTATCTACAGGCACAACAGCAGTGGGGATCTGTGCTTTCCCAGAGACGCAACAGCTCATGGCGCTCGGCCGCGGCAGAGCCTCTTGCCGAAAAGGCAAACGTCCGGCTCCTTCTCCCACAAGGAAGGGCCCAGCCCTGAAAGATGTTACTGAGCTTCACGGTGCCTTGGCGCCCTATCTACAGGCACAACAGCAGTGGGGATCTGTGCTTTCCCAGAGACGCAACATCTCATGGCGCTCGGCCGCGGCAGAGACTCTTGCCTAAAAGGCAAACGTCCGGCTCCTTCTCCCACAAGGAAGGGCCCAGCCCTGAAAGCTCTTGCTGCTCTTCACGGTGCCTTGGCGCCCTATCTACAGGCACAACAGCAGTGGGCATCTGTGCTTTCCCAGAGACGCAACGTCTCATGGCGCTCGGCCGCGGCAAAGCCTCTTGCCGAAAAGGCAAACGTCCGGCTCCTTCTCCCACAAGGAAGGGCCCAGCCCTGAAAGCTCTTGCTGCTCTTCATGGTGCCTTGGCGCCCTATCTACAGGCACAACAGCAGTGGGGATCTGTGCTTTCCCAGAGACGCAACATCTCATGGCGCTCGGCCGCGGCAGAGCCTCTTGCCGAAAAGGCAAACGTCCGGCTCCTTCTCCCACAAGGAAGGGCCCAGCCCTGAAAGCTCTTGCTGCTCTTCACGGTGCCTTGACGCCCTATATACAGGCACAGCAGCACTGGGGATCTGTGCTTTCCCAGAGACGCAACATCTCATGGTGCTCGGCCGCGGCAGAGCCTCTTGGCGAAAAGGCAAACGTCCGGCTCCTTCTCCCACAAGGAAGGGCCCAGCCCTGAAAGCTCTTGCTGCTCTTCACGGTGCCTTGGCGCCCTATCTACAGGCACAACAGCAGTGGGGATCTGTGCTTTCCCAGAGACGCAACATCTCATGGCGCTCGGCCGCGGCAGAGCCTCTTGCCGCAAAGGCAAACGTCCGGCTCCTTCTCCCACAAGGAAGGGCCCAGCCCTGAAAGATGTTACTGCGCTTCACGGTGCCTTGGCACCCTATCTACAGGCACAACAGCAGTGGGCATCTGTGCTTTCCCAGAGACGCAACATCTCATGGCGCTCGGGCGCGGCAGAGACCCTTGCCGAAAAGGCAAACGTCCGGCTCCTTCTCCCACAAGGAAGGGCCCAGCCCTGAAAGCTCTTGCTGCTCTTCACGGTGCCTTGGCGCCCTATCTACAGGCACAGCAGCACTGGGGATCTGTGCTTTCCCAGAGACGCAACATCTCATGGTGCTCGGCCGCGGCAGAGCCTCTTGCCGAAAAGGCAAACATCCGGCTCCTTCTCCCACAAGGAAGGGCCCAGCCCTGAAAGCTGTTGCTGCTCTTCACGGTGCCTTGGCGCCCTATCTACAGGCACAACAGCAGTGGAGATCTGTGCTTTCCCAGAGACGCAACATCTCATGGCGCTCGGCCGAGGCAGAGCCTCTTGCCGCAAAGGCAAACGTCCGGCTCCTTCTCCCACAAGGAAGGGCCCAGCCCTGAAAGATGTTACTGCGCTTCACGGTGCCTTGGTGCCCTATCTACAGGCACAACAGCAGTGGGCATCTGTGCTTTCCCAGAGACGCAACATCTCATGGTGCTCGGCCGCGGCAGAGCCTCTTGCCGAAAAGGCAAACGTCCGGCTCCTTCTCCCACAAGGAAGGGCCCAGCCCTGAAAGCTCTTGCTGCTCTTCACGGTGCCTTGGCGCCCTATCTACAGGCACAACAGCAGTGGGCATCTGTGCTTTCCCAGAGACGCAACGTCTCATGGCGCTCGGCCGCGGCAAAGCCTCTTGCCGAAAAGGCAAACGTCCGGCTCCATCTCCCACAAGGAAGGGCCCAGCCCTGAAAGCTCTTGCTGCTCTTCACGGTGCCTTGGCGCCCTATCTACAGGCACAACAGCAGTGGGGATCTGTGCTTTCCCAGAGACGCAACATCTCATGGCGCTCGGCCGCGGCAGAGCCTCTTGCCAAAATGGCAAACGTCCGGCTCCTTCTCCCACAAGGAAGGGCCCAGCCCTGAAAGCTCTTGCTGCTCTTCACGGTGCCTTGGCGCCCTATCTACAGGCACAACAGCAGTGGGGATCTGTGCTTTCCCAGAGACGCAACATCTCATGGCGGTCGGCCGCGGCAGAGCCTCTTGCCGAAAAAGCAAACGTCCGGCTCCTTCTCCCACAAGGAAGGGCGCAGCCCTGAAAGCTCTTGCTGCTCTTCACGGTGCCTTGGCGCCCTATCTACAGGCACAACAGCAGTGGGCATCTGTGCTTTCCCAGAGACGCAACATCTCATGGCGCTCGGCCGCGGCAGAGCCTCCTGCCGAAAAAGGAAACGTCCGGCTCCTTCTCCCACAGGGAAGGGCGCAGCCCTGAAAGCTCTTGCTGCTCTTCACGGTGCCTTGGCGCCCTATCTACAGGCACAACAGCAGTGGGGATCTGTGCTTTCCCAGAGACGCAACATCTCATGGCGCTCGGCCGCGGTAGAGACTCTTGCCGAAAAAGCAAACGTCCGGCTCCTTCTCCCACAAGGAAGGGCCCAGCCCTGAAAGCTCTTGCTGCTCTTCACGGTGCCTTGGCGCCCTCTCTACAGGCACAACAGCAGTGGGGATCTGTGCTTTCCCAGAGACGCAACGTCTCATGGAGCTCGGCCGCGGCAGAGCCTCTTGCCAAAAAGGCAAACGTCCGGCTCCTTCTCCCACAAGGAAGGGCCCAGCCCTGAAAGCTCTTGCTGCTCTTCACGGTGCCTTGGCGCCCTATCTACAGGCACAGCAGCACTGGGGATCTGTGCTTTCCCAGAGACGCAACATCTCATGGCGCTCGGCCGCGGCAGAGACTCTTGCCGAAAAGGCAAACATCCGGCTCCTTCTCCCACAAGGAAGGGCCCAGCCCTGAAAGCTCTTGCTGCTCTTCACGGTGCCTTGGTGCCCTATCTACAGGCACAACAGCAGTGGGGATCTGTGCTTTCCCAGAGACGCAACAGCTCATGGCGCTCGGCCGCGGCAGAGCCTCTTGCCGAAAAGGCAAACGTCCGGCTCCTTCTCCCACAAGGAAGGGCCCAGCCCTGAAAGCTCTTGCTGCTCTTCACGGTGCCTTGGCGCCCTATCTACAGGCACAACAGCACTGGGGATCTGTGCTTTCCCAGAGACGCAACATCTCATGGCGCTCGGCCGCGGCAGAGCCTCTTGGCGAAAAGGCAAACGTCCGGCTCCTTCTCCCACAAGGAAGGGCCCAGCCCTGAAAGCTCTTGCTGCTCTTCACGGTGCCTTGGCGCCCTATCTACAGGCACAACAGCAGTGGGGATCTGTGCTTTCCCAGAGACGCAACATCTCATGGCGCTCGGCCGTGGCAGAGCCTCTTGCCGAAAAGGCAAACGTCCGGCTCCTTCTCCCACAAGGAAGGGCCCAGCCCTGAAAGCTCTTGCTGCTCTTCACGGTGCCTTGGCGCCCTATCTACAGGCACAACAGCAGTGGGGATCTGTGCTTTCCCAGAGACGCAACATCTCATGGCGCTCGGCCGCGGCAGAGCCTCTTGCCAAAATGGCAAACGTCCGGCTCCTTCTCCCACAAGGAAGGGCCCAGCCCTGAAAGCTCTTGCTGCTCTTCACGGTGCCTTGGCGCCCTATCTACAGGCACAACAGCAGTGGGGATCTGTGCTTTCCCTGAGACGCAACATCTCATGGCGGTCGGCCGCGGCAGAGCCTCTTGCCGAAAAGGCAAACGTCTGGCTCCTCCCACGAGGAAGGGCCCAGCCCTGAAAGCTCTTGCTGCTCTTCACGGTGCCTTGGCGCCCAATCTACAGGCACAAAAGCAGTGGGGATCTGTGCTTTCCCAGAGACGCAACATCTCATGGCGCTCGGCCGCGGCAAGCCTCTTGCCGAAAAAGCAAACGTCCGGCTCCTTCTCCCACAAGGAAGGGCCCAGCCCTGAAAGCT
The DNA here is from genome assembly GCF_026419915.1 of Harpia harpyja. NCBI lineage: Eukaryota > Metazoa > Chordata > Aves > Accipitriformes > Accipitridae > Harpia > Harpia harpyja. The sequence continues at coordinate 21,710 of NW_026293143.1, read as the reverse complement.
CTTGCTGCTCTTCACGGTGCCTTGGCGCCCTATCTACAGGCACAACAGCAGTGGGCATCTGTGCTTTCCCAGAGACGCAACATCTCAATGGCGCTCGGCCGCGGCAGAGCCTCCTGCCGAAAAAGCAAACGTCCGGCTCCTTCTCCCACAGGGAAGGGCGCAGCCCTGAAAGCTCTTGCTGCTCTTCACGGTGCCTTGGCGCCCTATCTACAGGCACAACAGCAGTGGGGATCTGTGCTTTCCCAGAGACGCAACATCTCATGGCGCTCGGCCGCGGTAGAGACTCTTGCCGAAAAAGCAAACGTCCGGCTCCTTCTCCCACAAGGAAGGGCCCAGCCCTGAAAGCTCTTGCTGCTCTTCACGGTGCCTTGGCACCCTATCTACAGGCACAACAGCAGTGGGGATCTGTGCTTTCCCAGAGACGCAACGTCTCATGGAGCTCGGCCGCGGCAGAGCCTCTTGCCGAAAAGGCAAACGTCCGGCTCCTTCTCCCACAAGGAAGGGCCCAGCCCTGAAAGCTGTTGCTGCTCTTCACGGTGCCTTGGCGCCCTATCTACAGGCACAGCAGCACTGGGGATCTGTGCTTTCCCAGAGACGCAACATCTCATGGCGCTCGGCCGCGGCAGATACTCTTTCCGAAAAGGCAAACGTCCGGCTCCTTCTCCCACAAGGAAGGGCCCAGCCCTGAAAGCTCTTGCTGCTCTTCACGGTGCCTTGGTGCCCTATCTACAGGCACAACAGCAGTGGGGATCTGTGCTTTCCCAGAGACGCAACAGCTCATGGCGCTCGGCCGCGGCAGAGCCTGTTGCCGAAAAGGCAAACGTCCGGCTCCTTCTCCCACAAGGAAGGGCCCAGCCCTGAAAGCTCTTGCTGCTCTTCACGGTGCCTTGGCGCCCTATATACAGGCACAACAGCACTGGGGATCTGTGCTTTCCCAGAGACGCAACAGCTCATGGCGCTCGGCCGCGGCAGAGCCTCTTGCCGAAAAGGCAAACGTCCGGCTCCTTCTCCCACAAGGAAGGGCCCAGCCCTGAAAGCTCTTGCTGCTCTTCACGGTGCCTTGGCGCCCTATCTACAGGCACAACAGCAGTGGGGATCTGTGCTTTCCCTGAGACGCAACATCTCATGGCGGTCGGCCCGCGGCAGAGCCTCTTGCCGAAAAGGCAAACGTCTGGCTCATTCTCCCACGAGGAAGGGCCCAGCCCTGAAAGCTCTTGCTGCTCTTCACGGTGCCTTGGCGCCCAATCTACAGGCACAAAAGCAGTGGGGATCTGTGCTTTCCCAGAGACGCAACATCTCATGGCGCTCGGCCGCGGCAAGCCTCTTGCCGAAAAAGCAAACGTCCGGCTCCTTCTCCCACAAGGAAGGGCGCAGCCCTGAAAGCTCTTGCTGGTCTTCACGTTGCCTTGGCGCCCTATCTACAGGCACAACAGCAGTGGGGATCTGTGCTTTCCCAGAGACGCAACGTCTCATGGCGCTCGGCCGCGGCAGAGCCTCTTGCCGAAAAGGCAAACGTCCGGCTCCTTCTCCCACAAGGAAGGGCCCAGCCCTGAAAGCTCTTGCTGCTCTTCACGGTGCCTTGGTGCCCTATCTACAGGCACAACAGCGGTGGGGATCTGTGCTTTCCCAGAGACGCAACAGCTCATGGCGCTCGGCCGCGGCAGAGCCTCTTGCCGAAAAGGCAAACGTCCGGCTCCTTCTCCCACAAGGAAGGGCCCAGCCCTGAAAGCTCTTGCTGCTCTTCACGGTGCCTTGGCGCCCTATATACAGGCACAGCAGCACTGGGGATCTGTGCTTTCCCAGAGACGCAACATCTCATGGTGCTCGGCCGCGGCAGAGCCTCTTGCCGAAAAGGCAAACGTCCGGCTCCTTCTCCCACAAGGAAGGGCCCAGCCCTGAAAGCTCTTGCTGCTCTTCACGGTGCCTTGGCGCCCTATCTACAGGCACAACAGCAGTGGGGATCTGTGCTTTCCCAGAGACGCAACAGCTCATGGCGCTCGGCCGCGGCAGAGCCTCTTTCCGAAAAGGCAAACGTCCGGCTCCTTCTCCCACAAGGAAGGGCCCAGCCCTGAAAGCTCTTGCTGCTCTTCACGGTGCCTTGGCGCCCTATCTACAGGCACAACAGCAGTGGGCATCTGTGCTTTCCCAGAGACGCAACATCTCATGGCGCTCGGCCCGCGGCAGAGCCTCTTGCCGCAAAGGCAAACGTCCGGCTCCTTCTCCCACAAGGAAGGGCCCAGCCCTGAAAGATGTTACTGCGCTTCACGGTGCCTTGGCGCCCTATCTACAGGCACAACAGCAGTGGGCATCTGTGCTTTCCCAGAGACGCAACATCTCATGGCGCTCGGCCGCGGCATAGACCCTTGCCGAAAAGGCAAACGTCCGGCTCCTTCTCCCACAAGGAAGGGCCCAGCCCTGAAAGCTCTTGCTGCTCTTCACGGTGCCTTGGCGCCCTATATACAGGCACAGCAGCAGTGGGGATCTGTGCTTTCCCAGAGACGCAACATCTCATATCGCTCGGCCGCGGCAGAGCCTCTTGCCGAAAAGTCAAACGTCCGGCTCCTTCTCCCACAAGGAAGGGCCCAGCCCTGAAAGCTCTTGCTGCTCTTCACGGTGCCTTGGCGCCCTATCTACAGGCACAACAGCAGTGGAGATCTGTGCTTTCCCAGAGACGCAACATCTCATGGCGCTCGGCCGCGGCAGAGCCTGTTGCCGAAAAGGCAAACGTCCGGCTCCTTCTCCCACAAGGAAGGGCCCAGCCCTGAAAGATGTTACTGCGCTTCACGGTGCCTTGGCGCCCTATCTACAGGCACAACAGCAGTGGGCATCTGTGCTTTCCCAGAGACGCAACATCTCATGGCGCTCGGCCGTGGCAGAGCCTCTTGCCGAAAAGGCAAACGTCCGGCTCCTTCTCCCACAAGGAAGGGCCCAGCCCTGAAAGCTCTTGCTGCTCTTCACGGTGCCTTGGCGCCCTATCTACAGGCACAACAGCAGTGGGCATCTGTGCTTTCCCAGAGACGCAACGTCTCATGGCGCTCGGCCGCGGCAAAGCCTCTTGCCGAAAAGGCAAACGTCCGGCTCCTTCTCCCACAAGGAAGGGCCCAGCCCTGAAAGCTCTTGCTGCTCTTCACGGTGCCTTGGCGCCCTATCTACAGGCACAACAGCAGTGGGGATCTGTGCTTTCCCAGAGACGCAACATCTCATGGCGCTCGGGCGCGGCAGAGCCTCTTGCCAAAATGGCAAACGTCCGGCTCCTTCTCCCACAAGGAAGGGCCCAGCCCTGAAAGCTCTTGCTGCTCTTCACGGTGCCTTGGCGCCCTATATACAGGCACAGCAGCACTGGGGATCTGTGCTTTCCCAGAGACGCAACATCTCATGGCGGTCGGCCGCGGCAGAGCCTCTTGCCGAAAAGGCAAACGTCTGGCTCATTCTCCCACGAGGAAGGGCCCAGCCCTGAAAGCTCTTGCTGCTCTTCACGGTGCCTTGGCGCCCTATCTACAGGCACAACAGCAGTGGGCATCTGTGCTTTCCCAGAGACGCAACATCTCATGGCGCTCGGCCGCGGCAAGCCTCTTGCCGAAAAAGCAAACGTCCGGCTCCTTCTCCCACAAGGAAGGGCGCAGCCCTGAAAGCTCTTGCTGGTCTTCACGGTGCCTTGGCGCCCTATCTACAGGCACAACAGCAGTGGGGATCTGTGCTTTCCCAGAGACGCAACGTCTCATGGCGCTCGGCCGCGGCAGAGCCTCTTGCCGAAAAGGCAAACGTCCGGCTCCTTCTCCCACAAGGAAGGGCCCAGCCCTGAAAGCTCTTGCTGCTCTTCACGGTGCCTTGGTGCCCTATCTACAGGCACAACAGCGGTGGGGATCTGTGCTTTCCCAGAGACGCAACAGCTCATGGCGCTCGGCCGCGGCAGAGCCTCTTGCCGAAAAGGCAAACGTCCGGCTCCTTCTCCCACAAGGAAGGGCCCAGCCCTGAAAGCTCTTGCTGCTCTTCACGGTGCCTTGACGCCCTATATACAGGCACAGCAGCACTGGGGATCTGTGCTTTCCCAGAGACGCAACATCTCATGGTGCTCGGCCGCGGCAGAGCCTTTTGCCGAAAAGGCAAACGTCCGGCTCCTTCTCCCACAAGGAAGGGCCCAGCCCTGAAAGCTCTTGCTGCTCTTCACGGTGCCTTGGCGCCCTATCTACAGGCACAACAGCAGTGGGGATCTGTGCTTTCCCAGAGACGCAACATCTCATGGCGCTCGGCCGCGGCAGAGCCTCTTGCCACAAAGGCAAACGTCCGGCTCCTTCTCCCACAAGGAAGGGCCCAGCCCTGAAAGATGTTACTGCTCTTCACGGTGCCTTGGCGCCCTATCTTCAGGCACAACAGCACTGGGCATCTGTGCTTTCCCAGAGACGCAACATCTCATGGCGCTCGGCCGCGGCAGAGACCCTTGCCGAAAAGGCAAACGTCCGGCTCCTTCTCCCACAAGGAAGGGCCCAGCCCTGAAAGCTCTTGCTGCTCTTCGCGGTGCCTTGGCGCCCTATCTACAGGCACAGCAGCACTGGGGATCTGTGCTTTCCCAGAGACGCAACATCTCATGGTGCTCGGCCGCGGCAGAGCCTCTTGCCGAAAAGGCAAACGTCCGGCTCCTTCTCCCACAAGGAAGGGCCCAGCCCTGAAAGATGTTACTGCGCTTCACGGTGCCTTGGCGCCCTATCTACAGGCACAACAGCAGTGGGCATCTGTGCTTTCCCAGAGACGCAACATCTCATGGCGCTCGGCCGCGGCAGAGCCTCTTGCCGCAAAGGCAAACGTCCGGCTCCTTCTCCCACAAGGAAGGGCCCAGCCCTGAAAGATGTTACTGCGCTTCACGGTGCCTTGGCGCCCTATCTACAGGCACAACAGCAGTGGGCATCTGTGCTTTCCCAGAGACGCAACATCTCATGGCGCTCGGCCGCGGCAGAGCCTCTTGCCGAAAAGGCAAACGTCCGGCTCCTTCTCCCACAAGGAAGGGCCCAGCCCTGAAAGCTCTTGCTGCTCTTCACGGTGCCTTGGCGCCCTATCTACAGGCACAACAGCAGTGGGCATCTGTGCTTTCCCAGAGACGCAACGTCTCATGGCGCTCGGCCGCGGCAAAGCCTCTTGCCGAAAAGGCAAACGTCCGGCTCCTTCTCCCACAAGGAAGGGCCCAGCCCTGAAAGCTCTTGCTGCTCTTCACGGTGCCTTGGCGCCCTATCTACAGGCACAACAGCAGTGGGGATCTGTGCTTTCCCTGAGACGCAACATCTCATGGCGGTCGGCCGCGGCAGAGCCTCTTGCCGAAAAGGCAAACGTCTGGCTCATTCTCCCACGAGAAAGGGCCCAGCCCTGAAAGCTCTTGCTGCTCTTCACGGTGCCTTGGCGCCCAATCTACAGGCACAACAGCAGTGGGGATCTGTGCTTTCCCGGAGACGCAACATCTCATGGCGCTCGGCCGCGGCAAGCCTCTTGCCGAAAAAGCAAACGTCCGGCTCCTTCTCCCACAAGGAAGGGCGCAGCCCTGAAAGCTCTTGCTGGTCTTCACGGTGCCTTGGCGCCCTATCTACAGGCACAACAGCAGTGGGGATCTGTGCTTTCCCAGAGACGCAACGTCTCATGGCGCTCGGCCGCGGCAGATACTCTTTCCGAAAAGGCAAACGTCCGGCTCCTTCTCCCACAAGGAAGGGCCCAGCCCTGAAAGCTCTTGCTGCTCTTCACGGTGCCTTGGTGCCCTATCTACAGGCACAACAGCGGTGGGGATCTGTGCTTTCCCAGAGACGCAACAGCTCATGGCGCTCGGCCGCGGCAGAGCCTCTTGCCGAAAAGGCAAACGTCCGGCTCCTTCTCCCACAAGGAAGGGCCCAGCCCTGAAAGCTGTTGCTGCTCTTCACGGTGCCTTGACGCCCTATATACAGGCACAGCAGCACTGGGGATCTGTGCTTTCCCAGAGACGCAACATCTCATGGTGCTCGGCCGCGGCAGAGCCTCTTGCCGAAAAGGCAAACGTCCGGCTCCTTCTCCCACAAGGAAGGGCCCAGCCCTGAAAGCTCTTGCTGCTCTTCACGGTGCCTTGGCGCCCTATCTACAGGCACAACAGCAGTGGGGATCTGTGCTTTCCCAGAGACGCAACATCTCATGGCGCTCGGCCGCGGCAGAGCCTCTTGCCACAAAGGCAAACGTCCGGCTCCTTCTCCCACAAGGAAGGGCCCAGCCCTGAAAGATGTTACTGCTCTTCACGGTGCCTTGGCGCCCTATCTACAGGCACAACAGCAGTGGGCATCTGTGCTTTCCCAGAGACGCAACATCTCATGGCGCTCGGCCGCGGCAGAGCCTCTTGCCGAAAAGGCAAACGTCCGGCTCCTTCTCCCACAAGGAAGGGCCCAGCCCTGAAAGCTCTTGCTGCTCTTCACGGTGCCTTGGCGCCCTATCTACAGGCACAGCAGCACTGGGGATCTGTGCTTTCCCAGAGACGCAACATCTCATGGTGCTCGGCCGCGGCAGAGCCTCTTGCCGAAAAGGCAAACGTCCGGCTCCTTCTCCCACAAGGAAGGGCCCAGCCCTGAAAGCTCTTGCTGCTCTTCACGGTGCCTTGGCGCCCTATCTACAGGCACAACAGCAGTGGAGATCTGTGCTTTCCCAGAGACGCAACATCTCATGGCGCTCGGCCGCGGCAGAGCCTCTTGCCGAAAAGGCAAACGTCCGGCTCCTTCTCCCACAAGGAAGGGCCCAGCCCTGAAAGCTCTTGCTGCTCTTCACGGTGCCTTGGCGCCCTATCTACAGGCACAACAGCAGTGGGCATCTGTGCTTTCCCAGAGACGCAACATCTCATGGCGCTCGGCCCGCGGCAGAGCCTCTTGCCGAAAAGGCAAACGTCCGGCTCCTTCTCCCACAACGAAGGGCCCAGCCCTGAAAGCTCTTGCTGCTCTTCACGGTGCCTTGGCGCCCTATCTACAGGCACAACAGCAGTGGGCATCTGTGCTTTCCCAGAGACGCAACGTCTCATGGCGCTCGGCCGCGGCAAAGCCTCTTGCCGAAAAGGCAAACGTCCGGCTCCTTCTCCCACAAGGAAGGGCCCAGCCCTGAAAGCTCTTGCTGCTCTTCACGGTGCCTTGGCGCCCTATCTACAGGCACAACAGCAGTGGGGATCTGTGCTTTCCCAGAGACGCAACATCTCATGGCGCTCGGGCGCGGCAGAGCCTCTTGCCAAAATGGCAAACGTCCGGCTCCTTCTCCCACAAGGAAGGGCCCAGCCCTGAAAGCTCTTGCTGCTCTTCACGGTGCCTTGGCGCCCTATCTACAGGCACAACAGCAGTGGGGATCTGTGCTTTCCCAGAGACGCAACATCTCATGGCAGTCGGCCGCGGCAGAGCCTCTTGCCGAAAAGGCAAACGTCTGGCTCCTTCTCCCACAAGGAAGGGCCCAGCCCTGAAAGCTCTTGCTGCTCTTCACGGTGCCTTGGCGCCCAATCTACAGGCACAAAAGCAGTGGGGATCTGTGCTTTCCCAGAGACGCAACATCTCATGGCGCTCGGCCGCGGCAAGCCTCTTGCCGAAAAAGCAAACGTCCGGCTCCTTCTCCCACAAGGAAGGGCGCAGCCCTGAAAGCTCTTGCTGCTCTTCACGGTGCCTTGGCGCCCTATCTACAGGCACAACAGCAGTGGGCATCTGTGCTTTCCCAGAGACGCAACATCTCATGGCGCTCGGCCCGCGGTAGAGACTCTTGCCGAAAAAGCAAACGTCCGGCTCCTTCTCCCACAAGGAAGGGCCCAGCCCTGAAAGCTCTTGCTGCTCTTCACGGTGCCTTGGTGCCCTATCTACAGGCACAACAGCAGTGGGGATCTGTGCTTTCCCAGAGACGCAACGTCTCATGGAGCTCGGCCGCGGCAGAGCCTCTTGCCAAAAAGGCAAACGTCCGGCTCCTTCTCCCACAAGGAAGGGCCCAGCCCTGAAAGCTCTTGCTGCTCTTCACGGTGCCTTGGCGCCCTATCTACAGGCACAGCAGCACTGGGGATCTGTGCTTTCCCAGAGACGCAACATCTCATGGCGCTCGGCCGCGGCAGAGACTCTTGCCAAAAAGGCAAACGTCCGGCTCCTTCTCCCACAAGGAAGGGCCCAGCCCTGAAAGCTCTTGCTGCTCTTCACGGTGCCTTGGTGCCCTATCTACAGGCACAACAGCAGTGGGGATCTGTGCTTTCCCAGAGACGCAACAGCTCATGGCGGTCGGCCGCGGCAGAGCCTCTTGCCGAAAAGGCAAACGTCCGGCTCCTTCTCCCACAAGGAAGGGCCCAGCCCTGAAAGCTCTTGCTGCTCTTCACGGTGCCTTGGCGCCCTATCTACAGGCACAACAGCAGTGGGGATCTGTGCTTTCCCAGAGACGCAACATCTCATGGCGCTCGGCCGCGGCAGAGCCTCCTGCCGAAAAGGCAAACGTCCGGCTCCTTCTCCCACAAGGAAGGGCCCAGCCCTGAAAGCTGTTGCTGCTCTTCACGGTGCCTTGGCGCCCTATCTACAGGCACAACAGCAGTGGGGATCTGTGCTTTCCCAGAGACGCAACAGCTCATGGCGCTCGGCCCGCGGCAGAGCCTCTTGCCGAAAAGGCAAACGTCCGGCTCCTTCTCCCACAAGGAAGGGCGCAGCCCTGAAAGCTCTTGCTGCTCTTCACGGTGCCTTGGCGCCCTATCTACAGGCACAACAGCAGTGGGCATCTGTGCTTTCCCAGAGACGCAACATCTCAATGGCGCTCGGCCGCGGCAGAGCCTCCTGCCGAAAAAGCAAACGTCCGGCTCCTTCTCCCACAAGGAAGGGCGCAGCCCTGAAAGCTCTTGCTGCTCTTCACGGTGCCTTGGCGCCCTATCTACAGGCACAACAGCAGTGGGGATCTGTGCTTTCCCAGAGACGCAACATCTCATGGCGCTCGGCCGCGGTAGAGACTCTTGCCGAAAAAGCAAACGTCCGGCTCCTTCTCCCACAAGGAAGGGCCCAGCCCTGAAAGCTCTTGCTGCTCTTCACGGTGCCTTGGCACCCTATCTACAGGCACAACAGCAGTGGGGATCTGTGCTTTCCCAGAGACGCAACGTCTCATGGAGCTCGGCCGCGGCAGAGACCCTTGCCGAAAAGGCAAACGTCCGGCTCCTTCTCCCACAAGGAAGGGCCCAGCCCTGAAAGCTCTTGCTGCTCTTCACGGTGCCTTGGCACCCTATCTACAGGCACAACAGCAGTGGGGATCTGTGCTTTCCCAGAGACGCAACGTCTCATGGAGCTCGGCCGCGGCAGAGACCCTTGCCGAAAAGGCAAACGTCCGGCTCCTTCTCCCACAAGGAAGGGCCCAGCCCTGAAAGCTCTTGCTGCTCTTCACGGTGCCTTGGCGCCCTATCTACAGGCACAACAGCAGTGGGCATCTGTGCTTTCCCAGAGACGCAACATCTCATGGCGCTCGGCCCGCGGCAGAGCCTCTTGCCGAAAAGGCAAACGTCCGGCTCCTTCTCCCACAACGAAGGGCCCAGCCCTGAAAGCTCTTGCTGCTCTTCACGGTGCCTTGGCGCCCTATCTACAGGCACAACAGCAGTGGGCATCTGTGCTTTCCCAGAGACGCAACGTCTCATGGCGCTCGGCCGCGGCAAAGCCTCTTGCCGAAAAGGCAAACGTCCGGCTCCTTCTCCCACAAGGAAGGGCCCAGCCCTGAAAGCTCTTGCTGCTCTTCACGGTGCCTTGGCGCCCTATCTACAGGCACAACAGCAGTGGGGATCTGTGCTTTCCCAGAGACGCAACATCTCATGGCGCTCGGGCGCGGCAGAGCCTCTTGCCAAAATGGCAAACGTCCGGCTCCTTCTCCCACAAGGAAGGGCCCAGCCCTGAAAGCTCTTGCTGCTCTTCACGGTGCCTTGGCGCCCTATCTACAGGCACAACAGCAGTGGGGATCTGTGCTTTCCCAGAGACGCAACATCTCATGGCAGTCGGCCGCGGCAGAGCCTCTTGCCGAAAAGGCAAACGTCTGGCTCCTTCTCCCACAAGGAAGGGCCCAGCCCTGAAAGCTCTTGCTGCTCTTCACGGTGCCTTGGCGCCCAATCTACAGGCACAAAAGCAGTGGGGATCTGTGCTTTCCCAGAGACGCAACATCTCATGGCGCTCGGCCGCGGCAAGCCTCTTGCCGAAAAAGCAAACGTCCGGCTCCTTCTCCCACAAGGAAGGGCGCAGCCCTGAAAGCTCTTGCTGCTCTTCACGGTGCCTTGGCGCCCTATCTACAGGCACAACAGCAGTGGGCATCTGTGCTTTCCCAGAGACGCAACATCTCATGGCGCTCGGGCCGCGGTAGAGACTCTTGCCGAAAAAGCAAACGTCCGGCTCCTTCTCCCACAAGGAAGGGCCCAGCCCTGAAAGCTCTTGCTGCTCTTCACGGTGCCTTGGTGCCCTATCTACAGGCACAACAGCAGTGGGGATCTGTGCTTTCCCAGAGACGCAACGTCTCATGGAGCTCGGCCGCGGCAGAGCCTCTTGCCAAAAAGGCAAACGTCCGGCTCCTTCTCCCACAAGGAAGGGCCCAGCCCTGAAAGCTCTTGCTGCTCTTCACGGTGCCTTGGCGCCCTATCTACAGGCACAGCAGCACTGGGGATCTGTGCTTTCCCAGAGACGCAACATCTCATGGCGCTCGGCCGCGGCAGAGACTCTTGCCAAAAAGGCAAACATCCGGCTCCTTCTCCCACAAGGAAGGGCCCAGCCCTGAAAGCTCTTGCTGCTCTTCACGGTGCCTTGGTGCCCTATCTACAGGCACAACAGCAGTGGGGATCTGTGCTTTCCCAGAGACGCAACAGCTCATGGCGGTCGGCCGCGGCAGAGCCTCTTGCCGAAAAGGCAAACGTCCGGCTCCTTCTCCCACAAGGAAGGGCCCAGCCCTGAAAGCTCTTGCTGCTCTTCACGGTGCCTTGGCGCCCTATCTACAGGCACAACAGCAGTGGGGATCTGTGCTTTCCCAGAGACGCAACATCTCATGGCGCTCGGCCGCGGCAGAGCCTGTTGCCGAAAAGGCAAACGTCCGGCTCCTTCTCCCACAAGGAAGGGCCCAGCCCTGAAAGCTGTTGCTGCTCTTCACGGTGCCTTGGCGCCCTATCTACAGGCACAACAGCAGTGGGGATCTGTGCTTTCCCAGAGACGCAACATCTCATGGCGCTCGGCCGCGGCAGAGCCTCTTGCCGAAAAGGCAAACGTCCGGCTCCTTCTCCCACAAGGAAGGGCGCAGCCCTGAAAGCTCTTGCTGCTCTTCACGGTGCCTTGGCGCCCTATCTACAGGCACAACAGCAGTGGGCATCTGTGCTTTCCCCAGAGACGCAACATCTCAATGGCGCTCGGCCGCGGCAGAGCCTCCTGCCGAAAAAGCAAACGTCCGGCTCCTTCTCCCACAAGGAAGGGCGCAGCCCTGAAAGCTCTTGCTGCTCTTCACGGTGCCTTGGCGCCCTATCTACAGGCACAACAGCAGTGGGGATCTGTGCTTTCCCAGAGACGCAACATCTCATGGCGCTCGGCCGCGGTAGAGACTCTTGCCGAAAAAGCAAACGTCCGGCTCCTTCTCCCACAAGGAAGGGCCCAGCCCTGAAAGCTCTTGCTGCTCTTCACGGTGCCTTGGCACCCTATCTACAGGCACAACAGCAGTGGGGATCTGTGCTTTCCCAGAGACGCAACGTCTCATGGAGCTCGGCCGCGGCAGAGACCCTTGCCGAAAAGGCAAACGTCCGGCTCCTTCTCCCACAAGGAAGGGCCCAGCCCTGAAAGCTCTTGCTGCTCTTCACGGTGCCTTGGCGCCCTATCTACAGGCACAACAGCAGTGGGCATCTGTGCTTTCCCAGAGACGCAACATCTCATGGCGCTCGGCCGCGGCAGATACTCTTTCCGAAAAGGCAAACGTCCGGCTCCTTCTCCCACAAGGAAGGGCCCAGCCCTGAAAGCTCTTGCTGCTCTTCACGGTGCCTTGGCGCCCTATCTACAGGCACAACAGCAGTGGGGATCTGTGCTTTCCCAGAGACGCAACATCTCATGGCGCTCGGCCGCGGTAGAGACTCTTGCCGAAAAAACAAACGTCCGGCTCCTTCTCCCACAAGGAAGGGCCCAGCCCTGAAAGCTCTTGCTGCTCTTCACGGTGCCTTGGCGCCCTATCTACAGGCACAACAGCAGTGGGGATCTGTGCTTTCCCAGAGACGCAACGTCTCATGGAGCTCGGCCGCGGCAGAGCCTGTTGCCGAAAAGGCAAACGTCCGTCTCCTTCTCCCACAAGGAAGGGCCCAGCCCTGAAAGCTCTTGCTGCTCTTCACGGTGCCTTGGCGCCCTATCTACAGGCACAGCAGCACTGGGGATCTGTGCTTTCCCAGAGACGCAACATCTCATGGCGCTCGGCCCGCGGCAGATACTCTTTCCGAAAAGGCAAACGTCCGGCTCCTTCTCCCACAAGGAAGGGCCCAGCCCTGAAAGCTCTTGCTGCTCTTCACGGTGCCTTGGTGCCCTATCTACAGGCACAACAGCAGTGGGGATCTGTGCTTTCCCAGAGACGCAACAGCTCATGGCGCTCGGCCGCGGCAGAGCCTGTTGCCGAAAAGGCAAACGTCCGGCTCCTTCTCCCACAAGGAAGGGCCCAGCCCTGAAAGCTCTTGCTGCTCTTCACGGTGCCTTGGCCCCCTATATACAGGCACAGCAGCACTGGGGATCTGTGCTTTCCCAGAGACGCAACATCTCATGGCGCTCGGCCGCGGCAGAGCCTCTTGCCGAAAAGGCAAACGTCCGGCTCCTTCTCCCACAAGGAAGGGCCCAGCCCTGAAAGCTCTTGCTGCTCTTCACGGTGCCTTGGCGCCCTATCTACAGGCACAACAGCAGTGGGGATCTGTGCTTTCCCAGAGACGCAACATCTCATGGCGGTCGGCCGCGGCAGAGCCTCTTGCCGAAAAGGCAAACGTCTGGCTCATTCTCCCATGAGGAAGGGCCCAGCCCTGAAAGCTCTTGCTGCTCTTCACGGTGCCTTGGCGCCCAATCTACAGGCACAAAAGCAGTGGGGATCTGTGCTTTCCCAGAGACGCAACATCTCATGGCGCTCGGCCGCGGCAAGCCTCTTGCCGAAAAAGCAAACGTCCGGCTCCTTCTCCCACAAGGAAGGGCGCAGCCCTGAAAGCTCTTGCTGCTCTTCACGGTGCCTTGGCGCCCTATCTACAGGCACAACAGCAGTGGGGATCTGTGCTTTCCCAGAGACGCAACGTCTCATGGCGCTCGGCCGCGGCAGAGCCTCTTGCCGAAAAGGCAAACGTCCGGCTCCTTCTCCCACAAGGAAGGGCCCAGCCCTGAAAGCTCTTGCTGCTCTTCACGGTGCCTTGGTGCCCTATCTACAGGCACAACAGCGGTGGGGATCTGTGCTTTCCCAGAGACGCAACAGCTCATGGCGCTCGGCCCGCGGCAGAGCCTCTTGCCGAAAAGGCAAACGTCCGGCTCCTTCTCCCACAAGGAAGGGCCCAGCCCTGAAAACTCTTGCTGCTCTTCACGGTGCCTTTGCGCCCTATATACAGGCACAGCAGCAGTGGGGATCTGTGCTTTCCCAGAGACGCAACATCTCATGGTGCTCGGCCGCGGCAGAGCCTCTTGCCGAAAAGGCAAACGTCCGGCTCCTTCTCCCACAAGGAAGGGCCCAGCCCTGAAAGCTCTTGCTGCTCTTCACGGTGCCTTGGCGCCCTATCTACAGGCACAACAGCAGTGGAGATCTGTGCTTTCCCAGAGACGCAACATCTCATGGCGCTCGGCCGCGGCAGAGCCTCTTGCCGCAAAGGCAAACGTCCCGGCTCCTTCTCCCACAAGGAAGGGCCCAGCCCTGAAAGATGTTACTGCGCTTCACGGTGCCTTGGCGCCCTATCTACAGGCACAACAGCAGTGGGCATCTGTGCTTTCCCAGAGACGCAACATCTCATGGCGCTCGGCCGCGGCAGAGCCTCTTGCCGAAAAGGCAAACGTCCGGCTCCTTCTCCCACAAGGAAGGGCCCAGCCCTGAAAGCTCTTGCTGCTCTTCACGGTGCCTTGGCGCCCTATCTACAGGCACAACAGCAGTGGGCATCTGTGCTTTCCCAGAGACGCAACGTCTCATGGCGCTCGGCCCGCGGCAAAGCCTCTTGCCGAAAAGGCAAACGTCCGGCTCCTTCTCCCACAAGGAAGGGCCCAGCCCTGAAAGCTCTTGCTGCTCTTCACGGTGCCTTGGCGCCCTATCTACAGGCACAACAGCGGTGGGGATCTGTGCTTTCCCAGAGACGCAACATCTCATGGCGCTCGGCCGCGGCAGAGCCTCTTGCTGAAAAGGCAAACGTCCGGCTCCTTCTCCCACAAGGAAGGGCCCAGCCCTGAAAGCTGTTGCTGCTCTTCACGGTGCCTTGGCGCCCTATCTACAGGCACAACAGCAGTGGGCATCTGTGCTTTCCCAGAGACGCAACATCTCATGGCGCTCGAGCGCGGCAGAGCCTCTTGCCAAAATGGCAAACGTCCGGCTCCTTCTCCCACAAGGAAGGGCGCAGCCCTGAAAGCTCTTGCTGCTCTTCACGGTGCCTTGGCGCCCTATCTACAGGCACAACAGCAGTGGGGATCTGTGCTTTCCCTGAGACGCAACATCTCATGGCGGTCGGCCGCGGCAGAGCCTCTTGCCGAAAAGGCAAACGTCTGGCTCCTTCTCCCACGTGGAAGGGCCCAGCCCTGAAAGCTCTTGCTGCTCTTCACGTTGCCTTGGCGCCCAATCTACAGGCACAAAAGCAGTCGGGATCTGTGCTTTCCCAGAGACGCAACATCTCATGGCGCTCGGCCGCGGCAAGCCTCTTGCCGAAAAAGCAAACGTCCGGCTCCTTCTCCCACAAGGAAGGGCGCAGCCCTGAAAGCTCTTGCTGCTCTTCATGGTGCCTTGGTGCCCTATCTACAGGCACAACAGCAGTGGGCATCTGTGCTTTCCCAGAGACGCAACGTCTCATGGAGCTCGGCCGCGGCAGAGCCTATTGCCAAAAAGGCAAACGTCCGGCTCCTTCTCCCACAAGGAAGGGCCCAGCCCTGAAAGCTCTTGCTGCTCTTCACGGTGCCTTGGCGCCCTATCTACAGGCACAACAGCAGTGGGGATCTGTGCTTTCCCAGAGACGCAACATCTCATGGCGCTCGGGCGCGGCAGAGCCTCTTGCCAAAATGGCAAACGTCCGGCTCCTTCTCCCACAAGGAAGGGCCCAGCCCTGAAAGCTCTTGCTGCTCTTCACGGTGCCTTGGCGCCCTATCTACAGGCACAACAGCAGTGGGGATCTGTGCTTTCCCAGAGACGCAACATCTCATGGCGGTCGGCCGCGGCAGAGCCTCTTGCCGAAAAGGCAAACGTCTGGCTCCTTCTCCCACGAGGAAGGGCCCAGCCCTGAAAGCTCTTGCTGCTCTTCACGGTGCCTTGGCGCCCAATCTACAGGCACAAAAGCAGTGGGGATCTGTGCTTTCCCAGAGACGCAACATCTCATGGCGCTCGGCCGCGGCAAGCCTCTTGCCGAAAAAGCAAACGTCCGGCTCCTTCTCCCACAAGGAAGGGCGCAGCCCTGATAGCTCTTGCTGCTCTTCACGGTGCCTTGGCGCCCTATCTACAGGCACAACAGCAGTGGGCATCTGTGCTTTCCCAGAGACGCAACATCTCATGGCGCTCGGCCGCGGCAGAGCCTCCTGCCGAAAAAGGAAACGTCCGGCTCCTTCTCCCACAGGGAAGGGCGCAGCCCTGAAAGCTCTTGCTGCTCTTCACGGTGCCTTGGCGCCCTATCTACAGGCACAACAGCAGTGGGGATCTGTGCTTTCCCAGAGACGCAACATCTCATGGCGCTCGGGGCGCGGCAGAGCCTCTTGCCAAAATGGCAAACGTCCGGCTCCTTCTCCCACAAGGAAGGGCCCAGCCCTGAAAGCTCTTGCTGCTCTTCACGGTGCCTTGGCGCCCTATCTACAGGCACAACAGCAGTGGGGATCTGTGCTTTCCCAGAGACGCAACATCTCATGGCGGTCGGCCCGCGGCAGAGCCTCTTGCCGAAAAGGCAAACGTCTGGCTCCTTCTCCCACGAGGAAGGGCCCAGCCCTGAAAGCTCTTGCTGCTCTTCACGGTGCCTTGGCGCCCAATCTACAGGCACAAAAGCAGTGGGGATCTGTGCTTTCCCAGAGACGCAACATCTCATGGCGCTCGGCCGCGGCAAGCCTCTTGCCGAAAAAGCAAACGTCCGGCTCCTTCTCCCACAAGGAAGGGCGCAGCCCTGATAGCTCTTGCTGCTCTTCACGGTGCCTTGGCGCCCTATCTACAGGCACAACAGCAGTGGGCATCTGTGCTTTCCCAGAGACGCAACATCTCATGGCGCTCGGCCGCGGCAGAGCCTCCTGCCGAAAAAGGAAACGTCCGGCTCCTTCTCCCACAGGGAAGGGCGCAGCCCTGAAAGCTCTTGCTGCTCTTCACGGTGCCTTGGCGCCCTATCTACAGGCACAACAGCAGTGGGGATCTGTGCTTTCCCAGAGACGCAACAGCTCATGGCGCTCGGCCGCGGCAGAACCTCTTGCCGAAAAGGCAAACGTCCGGCTCCTTCTCCCACAAGGAAGGGCCCAGCCCTGAAAGCTCTTGCTGCTCTTCACGGTGCCTTGGCGCCCTATCTACAGGCACAACAGCGGTGGGGATCTGTGCTTTCCCAGAGACGCAACATCTCATGGCGCTCGGCCGCGGCAGAGCCTCTTGCTGAAAAGGCAAACGTCCGGCTCCTTCTCCCACAAGGAAGGGCCCAGCCCTGAAAGCTGTTGCTGCTCTTCACGGTGCCTTGGCGCCCTATCTACAGGCACAACAGCAGTGGGCATCTGTGCTTTCCCAGAGACGCAACATCTCATGGCGCTCGAGCGCGGCAGAGCCTCTTGCCAAAATGGCAAACGTCCGGCTCCTTCTCCCACAAGGAAGGGCGCAGCCCTGAAAGCTCTTGCTGCTCTTCACGGTGCCTTGGCGCCCTATCTACAGGCACAACAGCAGTGGGGATCTGTGCTTTCCCTGAGACGCAACATCTCATGGCGGTCGGCCGCGGCAGAGCCTCTTGCCGAAAAGGCAAACGTCTGGCTCCTTCTCCCACGTGGAAGGGCCCAGCCCTGAAAGCTCTTGCTGCTCTTCACGTTGCCTTGGCGCCCAATCTACAGGCACAAAAGCAGTCGGGATCTGTGCTTTCCCAGAGACGCAACATCTCATGGCGCTCGGCCGCGGCAAGCCTCTTGCCGAAAAAGCAAACGTCCGGCTCCTTCTCCCACAAGGAAGGGCGCAGCCCTGAAAGCTCTTGCTGCTCTTCATGGTGCCTTGGTGCCCTATCTACAGGCACAACAGCAGTGGGCATCTGTGCTTTCCCAGAGACGCAACGTCTCATGGAGCTCGGCCGCGGCAGAGCCTATTGCCAAAAAGGCAAACGTCCGGCTCCTTCTCCCACAAGGAAGGGCCCAGCCCTGAAAGCTCTTGCTGCTCTTCACGGTGCCTTGGCGCCCTATCTACAGGCACAACAGCAGTGGGGATCTGTGCTTTCCCAGAGACGCAACATCTCATGGCGCTCGGGCGCGGCAGAGCCTCTTGCCAAAATGGCAAACGTCCGGCTCCTTCTCCCACAAGGAAGGGCCCAGCCCTGAAAGCTCTTGCTGCTCTTCACGGTGCCTTGGCGCCCTATCTACAGGCACAACAGCAGTGGGGATCTGTGCTTTCCCAGAGACGCAACATCTCATGGCGGTCGGACCGCGGCAGAGCCTCTTGCCGAAAAGGCAAACGTCTGGCTCCTTCTCCCACGAGGAAGGGCCCAGCCCTGAAAGCTCTTGCTGCTCTTCACGGTGCCTTGGCGCCCAATCTACAGGCACAAAAGCAGTGGGGATCTGTGCTTTCCCAGAGACGCAACATCTCATGGCGCTCGGCCGCGGCAAGCCTCTTGCCGAAAAAGCAAACGTCCGGCTCCTTCTCCCACAAGGAAGGGCGCAGCCCTGATAGCTCTTGCTGCTCTTCACGGTGCCTTGGCGCCCTATCTACAGGCACAACAGCAGTGGGCATCTGTGCTTTCCCAGAGACGCAACATCTCATGGCGCTCGGCCGCGGCAGAGCCTCCTGCCGAAAAAGGAAACGTCCGGCTCCTTCTCCCACAGGGAAGGGCGCAGCCCTGAAAGCTCTTGCTGCTCTTCACGGTGCCTTGGCGCCCTATCTACAGGCACAACAGCAGTGGGGATCTGTGCTTTCCCAGAGACGCAACATCTCATGGCGCTCGGCGCGCGGCAGAGCCTCTTGCCAAAATGGCAAACGTCCGGCTCCTTCTCCCACAAGGAAGGGCCCAGCCCTGAAAGCTCTTGCTGCTCTTCACGGTGCCTTGGCGCCCTATCTACAGGCACAACAGCAGTGGGGATCTGTGCTTTCCCAGAGACGCAACATCTCATGGCGGTCGGCCGCGGCAGAGCCTCTTGCCGAAAAGGCAAACGTCTGGCTCCTTCTCCCACGAGGAAGGGCCCAGCCCTGAAAGCTCTTGCTGCTCT
Source organism: Harpia harpyja (assembly GCF_026419915.1). NCBI lineage: Eukaryota > Metazoa > Chordata > Aves > Accipitriformes > Accipitridae > Harpia > Harpia harpyja. The sequence continues at coordinate 3,180 of NW_026293143.1, read as the reverse complement.
TCACGGTGCCTTGGCGCCCAATCTACAGGCACAAAAGCAGTGGGGATCTGTGCTTTCCCAGAGACGCAACATCTCATGGCGCTCGGCCGCGGCAAGCCTCTTGCCGAAAAAGCAAACGTCCGGCTCCTTCTCCCACAAGGAAGGGCGCAGCCCTGATAGCTCTTGCTGCTCTTCACGGTGCCTTGGCGCCCTATCTACAGGCACAACAGCAGTGGGCATCTGTGCTTTCCCAGAGACGCAACATCTCATGGCGCTCGGCCGCGGCAGAGCCTCCTGCCGAAAAAGGAAACGTCCGGCTCCTTCTCCCACAGGGAAGGGCGCAGCCCTGAAAGCTCTTGCTGCTCTTCACGGTGCCTTGGCGCCCTATCTACAGGCACAACAGCAGTGGGGATCTGTGCTTTCCCAGAGACGCAACATCTCATGGCGCTCGGCCGCGGTAGAGACTCTTGCCGAAAAAGCAAACGTCCGGCTCCTTCTCCCACAAGGAAGGGCCCAGCCCTGAAAGCTGTTGCTGCTCTTCACGGTGCCTTGGTGCCCTATCTACAGGCACAACAGCAGTGGGGATCTGTGCTTTCCCAGAGACGCAACGTCTCATGGAGCTCGGCCGCGGCAGAGCCTCTTGCCAAAAAGGCAAACGTCCGGCTCCTTCTCCCACAAGGAAGGGCCCAGCCCTGAAAGCTCTTGCTGCTCTTCACGGTGCCTTGGCGCCCTATCTACAGGCACAGCAGCACTGGGGATCTGTGCTTTCCCAGAGACGCAACATCTCATGGCGCTCGGCCGCGGCAGAGACTCTTGCCGAAAAGGCAAACATCCGGCTCCTTCTCCCACAAGGAAGGGCCCAGCCCTGAAAGCTCTTGCTGCTCTTCACGGTGCCTTGGTGCCCTATCTACAGGCACAACAGCAGTGGGGATCTGTGCTTTCCCAGAGACGCAACGTCTCATGGCGGTCGGCCGCGGCAGAGCCTCTTGCCGAAAAGGCAAACGTCCGGCTCCTTCTCCCACAAGGAAGGGCCCAGCCCTGAAAGCTCTTGCTGCTCTTCACGGTGCCTTGGCGCCCTATCTACAGGCACAACAGCAGTGGAGATCTGTGCTTTCCCAGAGACGCAACATCTCATGGCGCTCGGCCCGCGGCAGAGCCTGTTGCCGAGAAGGCAAACGTCCGGCTCCTTCTCCCACAAGGAAGGGCCCAGCCCTGAAAGCTGTTGCTGCTCTTCACGGTGCCTTGGCGCCCTATCTACAGGCACAACAGCAGTGGGGATCTGTGCTTTCCCAGAGACGCAACATCTCATGGCGCTCGGCCGCGGCAGAGCCTCTTGCCGAAAAGGCAAACGTCCGGCTCCTTCTCCCACAAGGAAGGGCCCAGCCCTGAAAGCTCTTGCTGCTCTTCACGGTGCCTTGGCGCCCTATCTACAGGCACAACAGCACTGGGGATCTGTGCTTTCCCAGAGACGCAACAGCTCATGGCGCTCGGCCGCGGCAGAACCTCTTGCCGAAAAGGCAAACGTCCGGCTCCTTCTCCCACAAGGAAGGGCCCAGCCCTGAAAGCTCTTGCTGCTCTTCACGGTGCCTTGGCGCCCTATCTACAGGCACAACAGCGGTGGGGATCTGTGCTTTCCCAGAGACGCAACATCTCATGGCGCTCGGCCGCGGCAGAGCCTCTTGCTGAAAAGGCAAACGTCCGGCTCCTTCTCCCACAAGGAAGGGCCCAGCCCTGAAAGCTCTTGCTGCTCTTCACGGTGCCTTGGCGCCCTATCTACAGGCACAACAGCAGTGGGCATCTGTGCTTTCCCAGAGACGCAACATCTCATGGCGCTCGAGCGCGGCAGAACCTCTTGCCAAAATGGCAAACGTCCGGCTCCTTCTCCCACAAGGAAGGGCCCAGCCCTGAAAGCTCTTGCTGCTCTTCACGGTGCCTTGGCGCCCTATCTACAGGCACAACAGCAGTGGGGATCTGTGCTTTCCCCTGAGACGCAACATCTCATGGCGGTCGGCCGCGGCAGAGCCTCTTACCGAAAAGGCAAACGTCTGGCTCCTTCTCCCACGAGGAAGGGCCCAGCCCTGAAAGCTCTTGCTGCTCTTCACGTTGCCTTGGCGCCCAATCTACAGGCACAAAAGCAGTCGGGATCTGTGCTTTCCCAGAGACGCAACATCTCATGGCGCTCGGCCGCGGCAAGCCTCTTGCCGAAAAAGCAAACGTCCGGCTCCTTCTCCCACAAGGAAGGGCGCAGCCCTGAAAGATGTTACTGCGCTTCACGGTGCCTTGGCGCCCTATCTACAGGCACAACAGCAGTGGGCATCTGTGCTTTCCCAGAGACGCAACGTCTCATGGAGCTCGGCCGCGGCAGAGCCTCTTGCCAAAAAGGCAAACGTCCGGCTCCTTCTCCCACAAGGAAGGGCCCAGCCCTGAAAGCTCTTGCTGCTCTTCACGGTGCCTTGGCGCCCTATCTACAGGCACAACAGCACTGGGGATCTGTGCTTTCCCAGAGACGCAACATCTCATGGCGCTCGGCCGCGGCAGAGCCTCTTGCCGAAAAGGCAAACGTCCGGCTCCTTCTCCCACAAGGAAGGGCCCAGCCCTGAAAGCTCTTGCTGCTCTTCACGGTGCCTTGGCGCCCTATCTACAGGCACAACAGCGGTGGGGATCTGTGCTTTCCCAGAGGCGCAACATCTCATGGCGCTTGGCCGCGGCAGAGCCTCTTGCCCAAAAGGCAAACGTCCGGCTCCTTCTCCCACAAGGAAGGGCCCAGCCCTGAAAGCTCTTGCTGCTCTTCACGGTGCCTTGGCGCCCTATCTACAGGCACAACAGCAGTGGGCATCTGTGCTTTCCCAGAGACGCAACATCTCATGGCGCTCGGCCGCGGCAGAGCCTCTTGCCAAAATGGCAAACGTCCGGCTCCTTCTCCCACAAGGAAGGGCCCAGCCCTGAAAGCTCTTGCTGCTCTTCACGGTGCCTTGGCGCCCTATCTACAGGCACAACAGCAGTGGGGATCTGTGCTTTCCCTGAGACGCAACATCTCATGGCGCTCGGCCGCGGCAGAGCCTCTTGCCGAAAAGGCAAACGTCCGGCTCCTTCTCCCACAAGGAAGGGCCCAGCCCTGAAAGCTCTTGCTGCTCTTCACGGTGCCTTGGCGCCCTATCTACAGGCACAACAGCAGTGGGCATCTGTGCTTTCCCAGAGACG